>NW_028154195.1:0-110000 GCF_964211835.1 Anser anser
AATAATCTCATAAACCACATCCGTGCACAAGTTCCCCAGTTCACCGTCAAGTTAACGAGGAACTTTACTAAATTGATCAAAGCCCAAAACAAAAAAAAACAAAACAAAACAAACAAAGTCGGGACACGAGACGGAATTTTCCTCTGCCATTCTAGCATCTAGTATTTTGTTTCGAAGACTGCAAAACAAATTAATTTTTTTAATTGCCTTAGGCAATTAGACAGATTTTCATTCCATATCTTTTAAAAGATGGAAAATGCAACCCAGCACACTTGCAAATGACTTATTTTCAGCATTTAGCACCTGGCTAATAGAGTACCTAAAGTTAACTGATGCCTTCCAAGAGCATAAGATGTATGCTTCGTAACTGTGTATACAGTTTAAAGCTAAGACGGTTTCACAAACAGTTGTTTCGACTTTTTTGTTTGTTTTTCATTCTGTCAAAACCCTCATTCCAATTTCCTTTTGAAATTCAGATTCAAAACTAGAAATCTGTGAATAAATACAGATGGCCAGAACTCCAAATGATTTTTCACATACCTCGTCTACTAATTCTTGCTGGCTCAGGCGTGAATCTCTCATTGATTATGGTATCTTCATCTGCATAATCGTGGTGATAGTTTACCGGAGTCTCCTCCTGGTTTGCAGATTCATTTCTGTCTACACACTCCTCCTCACGCTTATTGAAATACTTCTGCAGCCAGGCCGGTACAATATTTCTCACAGTTTCTGTCATTCTGCTAATTATTCCCTGCTTGAAAGAAAAAACAGTTGTTTAATTACAGAAACACAGTCAACAGCATATGCTGGGATACCACCTTCCACGGACCTTGAAGACAGATATTATACAGCAAATATTCACAAGACGACGACGAGGTTGATCCCTGGCATAGGATCGCTACACTTCTGGTAAACCTAAAATTCACCTAAGATTGATTTACAACTACCTATCACTTTCTGCACTTCCAAGTGACCTTGGCAAGGTTCAAAGTTTTGAAACCTCTGCCAAAATTCACCAGCAGGTCGTCAATCTGCAAGGCTATCAGGAAACTCTACGCCTGAACAGCTCCTGACCTACAGACTTGTTCCAGGACTCTTCCTCTTCGCACCCTCACGTGAAAACCAACTAAACCAGAAGTTCAGCAACTATCTACTGCGACAGTCAGGACCATACTACCCATTAAAATCAGTGAATCTAAATATTTTCAATTTTAGTAATGCTGAATTGCAGTGACTATACGCACAAAAAACAGTTCTGCTCTCAACAGTCAGGCTAACCCAGAAGATGTCCTGGAAGAAACACAGCTATAGCTATAGCACCAGCACCTCCTCTTGCAAGAGCCTTCTAAAGCTGTTGCTGTATTTTGTAGAAGACTGACTCTGCAGCATACATCGGGCACGATCGGAGAATTCCCACCTGACCGAAATCCCCAGGAACTACGCTTAAATAAAAGATAAATTAATATAAATGAATATAATTAATAATGAAAATTAATAATAAAAATTAATATCCAGAAAGCTGACAATCATGAGCTAGGCATCCTGCTAATCATCCCTCCTGCAGGCAGGGGGAAAAAAAAAAAGTAAATTAGATCCAGGACTAGTTCCCAGGAACTTCCAAGCTGCTAACTATACTGTCTACAGTGCCCAGGCACCTTCAGAGCTTAATGGTAAGAGACAGAGGGTTTGGTGGGCTGTAATTATGATCACAAGCACACAAAACACATCTATTTAAGTATTTCTAAGAATCGACTTATCGACTAAAGTTGTAGGGGGAAGGATGAGAAAAACAGCGGGGTAGGGATCAGAACCAGAGGTATAACCTCACAAAATCGCATCGGTCGCTTTCGTGCCTCCCCAACTGCATCACTGAGAGACAATTAACATTAAGCCACAGAACCTTCTGCAGAGTGGACATGATATTGAAAATAAACTGGAATTAATTGACAAATGCTCTAAGCAAGCTATCTGCTCAAAGCTCGTCCTTTTACGTTATGAACATTTGCACGATTCGTCTGGTTACAAAGCTAACTGCTATAATAAATGCACACATGTAACATCGATCAGTTTGTCTATTTATCAAATCATTAAAATTCTTCCCCGATAAGTTACTGTTAATTTGATCTGCGCTGGATGTGCAGCAGCCATTCTCTGTGCAGAATCCCCCAGATATCCCCACGCACGTGTTTGCTCTGGCACACTCTTTAAATAAACCTACTGGAAAACACGCAGAGATAACAGACAATGGAAAAGTTAGAAAACCATCTCCACTGATTATTTTTAATCCACGTGTAAGGTTTATCAGTTAGCTACACAGTGTCGGCACACGCAAGCTATGGCACTTTCAACATTAATGCACTGTTCAAGCCAGAGGTTTCAACGGTTGCTCTGTAAGCGTGGGGAATGTTTGCATTGCCCTTCCAGGCCAGCTTTAGATGGACAAGATTGATTGTCAATATATGGTATAAGGGACTTGGCATTTCTGCAAGTGATAAAAACCTAATTGAGCAGCTATCCATGCGTAGCGCTCCCTTGGTTTTGCATATGATAATCAATCCCCTCAGCTACGTTGCTCATTTCATAGCGGAGAGGTTTTGGCTGAACAAACATGTGCAGAGGGCATCTCCAGAGCATCTCTCTGGGCGTCCTGACATTTCTTAGCAAAGAGCTGCTGGGAGGGATCTCGGCGCGTCCCCCCTCCAGCACGGGGATTTTCACAGCCCGAATTGACGGACCGCTTTCACCGTCAACCTGCTGTACCCTACAGCACAAACGAGAAGCAAAGCCTGGCAGGTAACGTTCAGAGAATTGATGATGGGCTGAGGAGGGGTGCAGGGAGCGGGGAAAGCCCTGGGGGTGGCACTGGGGGTCCTGAGGGCAGCGGGCTGGGGGTGAAGGGGAGGGGGAGGAGGGGGGTAATGGGCTGGGTAGAGGGGTAAGGGGGTAAGTAAGGGGCTGAGGGGATAACTGAGGGGGTTAGGAAGGGGCTGAGGGGGTAACTAAGGGGGTAACTAAACGGTTGAGGGGGTAACTAAGGGGGTAACTAAGCCGTTGAGGGGGTAACTAAGGGGGTAACTAAGCGGTCGAGGGGGTAACTAAGGGGGTAAGGAGGTGGGTAGGGGGTAACTAAGGGGATAAAGGGGCGGGTAAGGTAAGGGGGTAAGTAAGGGGGTAACTGGTGGGCTGAGGGGGAAGGGCCCGCTGTGGGGGGGCCGCTCCTCACCCGCTTGCTCCTGGCACAGGGGGGCTTCGCGGCGCCCAAACGGTGGCGCCGCCTCTTCACCTTGCCGCCGGCCGCTCCTCCTCCTCCTCCTCCTCCTCCTCCTCCTGCTCCTCCTCCTCCTGATCGGGCTCCTGGGCTGCCGCCCGGCGCCCCGCCGCCACCGGCCCTGCCACCGCCGGCCATGCCGCTGCCGGTCGCGCCGCTACCGGTCGCGCCGCCCGAGGCCATACCGCCCCCCCCCCGCGTTCGGTGCCGTCACGGGGCCCCCCCGCCCCCCGCCGCCACGCGCCGCGGGGCCTGCCCTGCCCCTCGTGGGAATAAAAATGTTGTTTTTGCGGAGTTACGTTGTTTAAAGGTAAGGAATGGGGTATTGAGGTGTGCTTGCAGCGATAAGAACGCTTAGCAGGCGACCTTGTAAAACGCAGACAACCAGACTCCGTAGAACAATTCGGGGAAAATCACGGTGTTGAGTCAAGTCAGGTAAGTGAAGAAACATCACCGCTTCAACCAGTAGAAAAGTCAAATCTGAAATTTAACAGGCCGGCAACGGAAGGCCATGCATTGTCTGGGAAGCATCGGACAGATTGTGAGCCTGGATCACCCCCTCAGTGGGGAAACAGGGGAGGGTCCCGTCATCAAAAAGTATATAAACTGGGTTTTGGAACCAGCAGGGGCGCTCCTGCTCGTGGGACGCCCGCCACTGCGATCGCGAATAAATTCCTGCTTCGCTGAGCTCCTCGCCTGAGCCCAAGTTCTTGGCTACGGAGTGTTTCTCACAATTTGGGGGCTCGTCCGGGAGCCAGTCGCCTACTGGGGAGCCCCACCGCCGCAGCAGCAGGAAGGCATGCCCCGCTGATTTCAGCGGTCCTGTGCATCGACGGCGGCGGTTCTGCGGAGAGCTGACAGAGGGCCCGAGACTGATGAAAGAGGCAGGATCCGTGAAGGAGTGGGGAAGGGAAGAAGGCAGGCACTCCGGCTTTGAGAATTGATCCGGTAACTCTGTGCACAGACCAAGGTAAGAAATAGGAAGTATTGCCTTGGGGGTCGGGTGAGACTCTGTGTGCCGTGTGATTGAGACGTACTTTTGTACGGAGCGAGTGTGGAGTCCTGATCCGCGGTTCCGCAGCTCCGCGAGGGGCGCGGCCGGAGACGGACGAAGCGTGAGCTAAGGGAGAGAAAGGAAGAGTCTCGGGAAATGCGGTGTATGGTAAGCCCTTGCACGGGGAAGTGCTTGGCAATACACCAGGGAAATTTGGTGTGCGGTAGTCCTCGCACGGACGGGACGCCCGCCACTGCGATCGCGAATAAATTCCTGCTTCGCTGAGCTCCTCGCCTGAGCCCAAGTTCTTGGCTACGGAGTGTTTCTCACACCCTCCCCCTCCCTCCCTCGCGCGCCCCCTCCCCTCACGGGAACGCGCGCCCCCCCCTCCCGCTGCCGCTCCCGTTCCTCGCCCCGCCCCGGTCCCGTCCCGGTCCCGCCGCCCTCCCGCTCCCGCCCTCAGGACCCGGCCGCCATAATGAACCCCGGCCCGGCCACCGTAAGCACGGGGCTAGGAGTCACCTCCAGAGCCTCCCCGCGCCGTGGCGCCGACCGCTGGTGTGCCGCAGCACCGCGCCGGGCGTGGGACGGCGCCCCGAGCCCACAGTGCTCGTCAGAAAAGCCCCGCACCGACAACCGATACCCCCGCACCGACAACCGATACCCCCGCACCGACAACCAACAGCCCCCACGCCGACAACCAACGCACAAGCAGAGTTTTAGGCCGGATTCGTGGCCCCGTTGGTCCGGGAAGCGGTCGTCACGCTAAATTCTACCTTACGGCAGGGGAACGATGGGCATCGTGACAGATCGCCGCCCCAGAAAATAAACACATAAATAAATAATAAAAACGATAACGGGACGTGAATCGTGCCCTTAATAACAGACATTGGGCAGTGAAATCACCGACTTCTGCAACAATCCGTGCTCAGGGAACTGACTAAAACCCCTCCTGCATTGGCCATGTAATAGCTAGGCAAACATCACATAATGCTTCCCTCCCTCACGTACACCAAAGCTATTAAGGCAACCATAGTAGTGTGATAACGTGATTTTTCTCCTCCAGATCAGCGTCAAAGGCAGCTACGCTAGGTTTGCTCATAAGTTCAAACGCTGCTTTATTTATTTATTTAAATGCCATTTTTCTTATTTAGAAGGATTTCCATAGGGTGACAGGCCTTTAATGACACTCACGACTCAGAAACATTTGCCGATGCAGTCAAACGGTGTCTATTAACGCGAGGCACTGAAGTTAATTGCTATTAAAAATGAGCCAAAACGAAAGGCAAGTATCTGCGTGTCCAGCAGAATGACAGCGATCATCACCATTTGATCAACCTTCCCTGTGAGTTCTATCTGCAAGTTACTTTGAGGTAGTGCTAGAAAGAAGCGGTTGGTCCAGAGCATCCCTGCAAAAAGAAACATCCACGGCTTAAGTACCGTTTACTCTTTTGGTATCCTTTTAAGTACTTTTAACCGTTTCGGACTCCTGCCTTTTCCCGGCTCACTGATGACAGCATTAGTAGCCCCTCAAGCTACTGTCCTACAGCCTTTCCCATCAGTGAAGAGATAGGAAAAACCCCACTACTTCTTGGAAGAGAAAACCAGCAGGTTTTTGAATAAAAGCACTCTCTGTTGCAGCTAGGTACAACGAAAAGAGTTTATGAAATCATTACGGGACATTCCTGTAGAAAACTTCCTCAAGCTTGGAAGAAAAAAAGCCATTTCAGCTAAGTAAAACAGAAAATAACTGGAAGAAGTGAAGTATGGCGGTGTTGGAAAAGTTGCTTCAAAGACTTGTTTAATTAAAAAGAAGGAAGAAAGCAAGTTCCTACTGCAATCCCATCTTTGTCAAACTGATGGCGGGCACCAGTACGATGTGTTCAGCTAACACAGGCTGGAAGTTGTAACTGCAGCTGTGAAGTTTACCCAGTAAAAAGACTCCGCAAAGCATTCTAGCAGTTCCGATGCAATCACTGCTTCCTGAATTTGTGACTCACGGTTAACACGGCAGTACAGGAAGAAGTCTGGCATTCACTGTGCTCTTACGGTAAAGAATCTGCACTGCGCACACCATCCCAAGCCAGGTATGCGCTCCTAACAGGAAAGGACGATAGGCTGATAAGTCTCAGCAGAGGGAAAAAGACATCAGAGAACTACTTTATAACAGCAGCACGCGGGCTGCAAGCGACGTTCTCTTCCTCTCATCATTTTCATTTCTGTGGACTCCAAGAGAATACACTCCCAACATTTTTCAGCTCTGGAGAACAAACAGCCCAACCAATCTCATTCACTGAACTACAAAACTGGTATTTTCGCTATCTAGTCCGGAAAAGGAGGCGCACGTCTCTAACGTACAGTGTAGAGACCTTGTTAATAGGCAAAGTCTGCATAAAATAGGTGGCCACAGCCTGATTTTCTGACGTTCAGGGCCTTGGGTCACACACCACCACAGTATCAGACTTAATGAAGTCACCAATCTATGTGGGCCCCTCATTACACAGGTCACCTGTTATGGACCAACCTCTCAAAGGCCAAAAAACAGCACTGATACTGCCGGGCCAACACATATCTGTAGCATCCCATTTCTGGGTGACAACACAATGAATGTTTCCACAAAGTACTCGATGCAACCTAACTACTGTGTTTGGTGAGGCAAAGCAAGCCGTGTCAAAGCAGCGTAGCACCCAGGCACATTCCTGGAAGATGTTTTGCTGCTCACGTTGAAGAAAATAGATAAAAAAATCCTGTGCAGTTTGCACTTCTGAGCTCAAGTACCACAGCTATGCACTACAATTGAAGTGGCATCAAACCTTGTAAGGTTTTGAAGCTTCAGCACTGCCATCCAAATTCAAGGAGGCTGCATCTATTATCTTGAATTTGCCCCAGCTCAGTCCCCTGAAACAATTCCATAGACACGGACAAGCAACCCTTTTCCCACCCAGATTCTTTGCTTCATCTATTCCACCTCTACCTTGTGTCATATTCTTATTAATCTGCCCCTCAAAAGACTCCCTGGCTCACACAAAGAAGCAACCCAACAAATCCCTGTTCCCAGCCACGTTGCTTTCATGCTTTGGGAAGAGTTAACTGCAACAGCTCTAACTGTGATGCCACCTCACCCCCTCCACCTATGTGAGGTTCTTTGCCTTCTGTCTCCTCCTACGTGTACACCTGCACTAGAACCAGGAAGAATGTGCTTCCTACAATACTCCAAGAGCCTCTTCTGTTTCAGGATGTCATCATTTCAATTCAGGACTGAAAGTATTCCTAGCAAAGACCCAACAGCTAATAGCTAACAGAAGCAGTTGCTGGTGATCAGCTACAAGTAACCTGGAAGTACTGAGGAGTCACAAAAGAGAATTTGCATTACATTTAAGAACAGCATGCAGCTTAGGACCACTGCTTTCACTGACTACACTAAGCCATAAAAAAGAATTGGATTCTTACCTGCCATCACAGCAATTATGGTTTATGTTGCCCCCAAAACACACACGGCAGTACCAGAACTGTGTCAACTAGCTTTAACAGCTTCCCCAGCTATTAAGTACAGTAATTTCTGCTTCCTTTTTTTTTCTTGGAGGAATATTCTTTTGTTTCCAGCCTCACTTACTTATTATACACACTGTTAATTAGCAACTATTTCTCCATACTCATAGGGTTATGGAGTCCCTATGACTGGAAAAGACTCTGTACCCTTCAAGATAAGAACAGCATAAAGGCAGCAACTCGCAAGACTGCTCTAGCTTAAAGCAAAGCTTTCCTCATTGCTCTCATCTCCTTTGACTTGAGTACTGTCATCCTTCTACCAGAGCTTTAAAAACTTCATTACCACGAATGAAGGAAGACCAGAGCAATCAGAGAGGGTAGCAGAGGGTATAACTTAAGGAGCTGTTACTAGGATTTTTTTATTGTTCCTGGTGGACTATTTTTCTCCTTGCCAGCAAGGAGGGAAAACCAGCAAGTTGTTTTCTCCAAGATTTTTTTTTTTTAGGTTTAAGAACATGGATTATGTTGTAGCAATTTCTTCGCTGTAAAGCGTCAGCTGAGAAGTCTAACAGTAAGAAGGGCAAGGGAAAACTGAATGCTGATGCAGAGAGTGCCAGCAGACATCATCCTCATTCCACGGGATGTTTGTAGCTATGGCAGTTGAAGTCTACACTTCCATATGCTTAACATACCCTATTTATAAGCCAATTTTAGCTGACCTAGCATATATCAGTAGTACAGTTAGAGCCAGCAGCCTGCAGGAAAAAGTGGGCACAGGTGTTTCCATAGCAAGGCCTGTGAGTGTCTCCCATACATACTTCCAGTTTAAGCAAGCACATGAAAGGCTTGGCTTGTCGCTTACCTAAGGAACCAGGAAAACAAGGGAAAGCTAGATTTTGCTTGTGTCCTAATGCCCATATAAAAATAAAGACAGATGAAATACCCTTACTACCTTGTTAAATTCCATAAGCCGGAAGAGAACGTGCTGCACACAGGTACAAGTAAAATCCCTTGCTGGCAGGTTTGCAGAAACAAATTTTTTATTTACACAGGCAAGTCTTATCTTTAGACCCCATTTACCTCTTTACATTTCTCGAATATTTACATGACTTCATGATGCTCCAAGAAGAGAGTGATGAACAAAAAGATTACAGAAACTGTCAAAAGCATAGCAAAAAAACCCCAACCTATCATTGTGCTTTAAAACTTTTGAGCTAGAATAATGTAGAAGAAATGTAGTTTTAGCACTTTGGTCCTAACGGTCATGCTCTAGAAGACACTTAAATAGCAGAGGGGATTTCAGAAGTGACCGTATCCAGAGGTTGCCAGTGACAATTCATGAGTGAATCGTAGAGTTCTTCGCTTGTCTCCGTGAATTGTCTGTTCATTTCATCAACATCCAAGTAGAGCTGTGGATCTGAAAATAAAAGCCTGGTAAGTCCAAGTATCAAATCTGAGGCATGCGCACAAAAAAACTTCACGTGAAATGGCTAATAAAATGTATTTTAAGCTAAGTGTAATAAGCTATTAGATCTACTAATTTTAGTGAGGTATTTAGTCCTCTAAAATTTTGAGCCTCACAGCTCCAACTTTTGGGAATTTGTATATTAGAAGGCTGGGACTAGAACCGTCTTTCAAGATAAAGACAAAGACAATGTTTAAGATAGTAAAGATAACGTTTAAGGATAATCAGCCATGAAACCCTCCCAAGAGTCATTTAATTCACTTCTACGGCAATACACGTTACATAGGATAGTTTCTAAACACTAACACAAAATGCCTCCACGTGAGGAACTTTGCAAACCTTCCAGGACACAAATATGTTTTGTACCGTATTTGTAAGTGCAAGCTGAATCCTCCTTTTGGAATCTGCAACATAAGCTTTTACCTCAGGGTGGAGAACAAAGCTTTTGCATATTACTGAGTTTCTAATATAAAATCTGTTTAGCGGAACCAATACAAAGAACAAAATTCTGTCTTAGACCATTTTCAAATGGGAATGAAGGCACAGGTACAAGAAACCTGCTGCGAAGCATTGACAGTGTCCCGTTTTACTTGATGCGGTCAGTGTATGCTGTATCAGCTTTAAAACCCCAGCTGATTGCAGATCAACCCCACAGAGGTTTGACCTCAGCTGAATTTTCAAGATGTTCTTCATCCAGTAGAGGTTGGCTTGTATTGTTAAAAGGCACAAGGATGGCTAAACTCAAGTGACAATGATAGAACCCTTATTACCGTCAGTAATTAGGTCATCACCGCTTTCAGTCATAACTGAAGATTCCTGAAAGACAGAAAAGGCTAAGTTTAATCATAACTCATTTCAGAAAGCATCACAGATTCAAAGTGCTGCAGTCTCAATCCATTCCTTCTTCCTACAACTACAAGGATAGATGGCATTTTATCTACTTATTTTTAGAAGAAAGCCAATATTACAGTACAGGTTGGAAGGGACCTCCGGAGGTCACAACTAATACATTGACCACGATAAGACCACTTACAACAACTGTTTAATTTGCTTTAAGCAAAGCAAATCAGAAGAACAGGAACAGAAGAAGCGTACGCAATTATGCTGTCAAAACCATTCTTTGGTATGCGTGAACAAATAATGGTGTATAAATCACTAATTCTATGGATTTACTATTTAAGCACTTAAATACAAACACCTCTGAATGGAATCTGCTCTTTTAACTTCACACTAAGCAGAAAGCATGTTTTCAACTTCGGATTCTTTTTGCTGATTCACACAAATCTGTACAACATATTATCTGTGAAATATTTTCTTTACAGCAAGCGTGCACTATCTTTACCTCAAAAACAGCTGGAGCCATTAAAGAATCTCCTAAAGAGCAGTCTCCAACAGCTTGCATGCTGTCACAGGGAGCATAGGAGCTGTAGTTGTAGTCAGCGTAAGCATCGTAACTCCTCTGCGAGTGGTAGTTCTGGTAATCTTGGCAATAATCATTATAGTTGTATGACTGGTACCGCTGCAATTCTGCTTTCAGTCTGAAACATGAGAAGTTGCATACAGTCAGAGAACAAGAGACTGTAAACCCAGTTCTGAACTTAAACAATTTGTCAGCTTACAGACTTCAAAGCTTAAAAGGAAGCTTTCCTAAACAGTCACCTAAGTGACAGCTTAAGTCACAGCTCAAAACCTCATTTCTATAGAAGCAAGCATCCTCACCTTTGCCAATACCAGAAGGAATTGTTCTCATGGATTAACTCCAGAGCCTTGACATGGTTACCTGTACACATCAAGTATTTTTAGCGTTGGCATAAGCAAGCTGCTGCTAAGTCTCTGTGCTTTGCTAAAGATTGATTTAAGACCAGAGACATTTATCAAGCACAGCTGCTTTAAAGATGCAGTCTTAACCCTTCTATCTTTTGTTTGGTTAATTACTAGATCTTATTTCCAGAAAGAAGTGAATGGAGTCAGATTATCCATTTCAAAGGAGCATCTGACACCGCCTGTCAGTTTGCCATGTCTACCTCCACCTGCTCAGTTTTTTTGTTTGTTTAAAGTCCATTAAACATTCAACAGCTGCCAACTATACCGCTCAGGTGAAGTCAGTCTTGCTTAACAACACAATCGCGATTCTCCAGCATGACGCCTTATTATTAGTGGGAGAATTACAAAATACACTGGTTCTTAAGAAGAAAGGGCCAGCTGATTAGCTTTCACTACTTTCCCTTTCAAGATTTTCCCAGGGGCAGCTTCAGACTAATGACAAGAACCAAGACAAGTGCTATCTGTACTAAAACTGAGGTACACTGCATAAAGAACATTCAGATAACCCAGCTGCATATTCAAAAAAATCCGCTGTTTAGACTTGTCTTCACTGATTCTGTACAGGCAGACCTCCTGTGTTTGCAGTGCCCAGTTTCTCTCACTTGAATTGGGGATGCAGAGAAGTGAGTTCTATGCTTTTGGGGAAGAATACAAGCTGAAGGCATTCTGAAATAGCTTCCAAACTAAGCAAACATGAGGGACAAACTAATCCAATGGCTGGGTATTTCAATACTAAGAGAGCACGGTACTCAGCCATTCAGAAACGTATTACTGATGTGTATTTTAATACCTACATTTGTTTCAATGCTGCAAAGCTACACAAGTTCTAATAAAGAGGTAATCCATTGTCTTGTTACTGTAGTAAACAAACAGAAGATACATCATCTTAGGTCTTCTGCTTCCAGCTGCACTCTTCCTACATACAGTTGTGTAGGGAAGGAAAATCTGAAAATACTGTTGACGTTCTTCTGGATAGCCGAAGCAAGAAAACATGTTTGTGGCTTATTCTTGTTTTCAAAATAAAACAATATTAATTTAATCAAAAAATTTTGGCAAAGAAGTTTGGACAGTGCTCTCTTGGAGAAGAGCATTTCCATTCTAAAGCAGAAGGAGGCAACATTTGCAGAATTATGCTAGGTAAACAGAAACAGAAGTGTCATTTTTTACTATTTAACAGAACACACAAGCTAACCTCATGAACATACTGAAATTGTTTATATGAAGTCCTGTTTTGTCAGTATCCTGGATCAAAGTTCATCAAATTTGGTATCAGTTCTTTAACCGTTCAGAGACCTGAATTGCCTTAAATAAGTGATAGAACTGAGCCGGTAGAGTAAGAAACCCTCTCAGGAAGTGCTAAGCTTTAAACTCCCCATTGCCCTAAGCTCATGAAAAGCAAAGAATAGCATTCTAAACCTGTTCTAGTAATAACGCCTTTGGCTTTCTCCCTGCGTTCCCATTTTTCCCCCCCACTTCTTTCCTGTCAGCCCACTATAAAACTAGTTATGTGCTTCTCTCAAACTAGAGGGAAAGCTCTAAGAACAAGAACTTCCTAGCATATAAAACCACTTGTTGTCCCTTCTACCTTATACAGGCCCAAACCTGAAAATATTTACCAATGCATTCAGCTTTGCTACTGTTGAGAAACAAGGCTGGTTACAATGGCAGCTAAGCCCAAGTTGCGCTGTCTGGCTAGACTTAACAGTTGGATTCCCCCAGCCATCCTGAAGCAGGTTGATGAATCCAGGGAGTCAAAACATAGGACTTCTGCATTTCTGGTTTTGTAGACTGCATCCTGTGTACAGCCACTACAGCAAGGGCCACAGACTTTCCAAAGGCAGAGCTACAAGAATCTGATTATTTAGAATAACTGTATCAATGCACAACTCCTTGGTTACCTTTTAGAAATTCCTATGCTCAGCTGGATTCCTTTTCCCCCCAGACCTGGTGCGTTCTGGCAGTCTTGCAGTGCCCTCATCTGATCACCTTGCTCACCAAATCTGACATAGGCATACCCTCTACTATTTTCAAAAGGGAGAAAACCAATTCTAGTATGCATAACAGTTACAAAGCTAACGAATTCAGTTTCTGTCTTCTACAAAAACCAGAAGATAGCAGCTACTATAGCTTCTATTACTTAAGGAACCTCTCTGGCATGTGCACGTGCACAGAATAGGCTTTCACCAAATTAAAACACTTGGGCCAGAAGCAAAAAGCTTATTCCTTGGTAGCATTAAGATGCAACTCACTGAGAGCCAGCAAAACAATACATTTTAAGTGCTCTCTGCGTAAGTAATCAGATTCCATATTTCTGCATATACAGCAGTTAATCAGTTAGCACTAACCCACTCCTTTTGGAGCCACAAACTTTATTGGTCACAAACACCAAGAGCTGGCTGTAATTATCTGAACCAGTATTAACCGGTACCTCTGAACTCTTCAAACAAAAATATCTTTCAGGTGCTCTTAGAAGAACAACATCAATTGCCTGCAACAATTTGATGGCTTTGCTAAACGGAGCACTGAAAAGCACAGTGGTACAGTTTCTTTTGTAGCCTGTTCAGAAATTATAGCCCCGTGCCTACAGCTTCAAATCAGGCCAAGCTTACCAGCCCAACTCTTACAGCTTAAGTTCACTGCACTCGAATGCCTTCAAGACGTGCTTTTAGGAGCCATGGAGAAGAACCCTCTGGTAAGACCACCATTATAAAGTACTGAGTGTTGTTTTACACTTAAAATAGAACTATCTGTTACAGTCATTCATCGGCTTTCCCTAGGCTGCTGCTCTCTCACTACTGAATGTGATCCTGCTCTCAGTTTGCCACTAACTTTTTCCCCCAGCGTTTATGGCCTCTTTTCATCTATGACACTTTTAAGGGACTACACCGTGTTGAAAAATGCTGGTTAACATTTCCTTTTACACAAGGTGCCTCATCGAATTTTCCTGACTAAACCAAACCCCAGAACCTTAACTAGAAGAGGAAGCACACAAACACACATGCCTCCCTGGCCACCATATCTCCCCAAAACATATCTGTTCAGTAACAGGTCAACTGTAAGAATACTGCGATTAAAATCAGTATAGCTCTATACACTGCTTTTGTTCGGGATTACTAGCTAATGTCCTTCCCCTTACCCCTTCTGGAATTAATACTGAATTCTGTACTCCAAAACGCGGTTCTTAATTCATACAAATGACATTTAACAATCAGAATTTTTCCACACAGTGATCCTCAATAAAAACTTCAATCCTCTACTGCAGTCTTTCAACAAATTAAAGGAATACAAAACTGGCTAATAACTGTTCAGTGATTTTTGGACCTTTGTAGCACTAGAGTAACAGCAGTACACTCTGCAGCATAGTTGCAAGTAAGTGGGAGTAAGATACTCTCTCTCATCTCTTTTTTTCTCTGAAAAGTGTGAGGCCTCTATTTCACCATACTAAAGATTTTACCACCAACTGTACTGCTAGCATTGAGACACTGCAACTTCTGTGCTTGTATGAGATGCAGGACAGGTTCCTTAAGGTGTCGCGATTTTTTGTCTAAACCTAGTGTTGAGATCAAAAAAGGGATTGCTACTAATTGCGTACGTATCAATAACCAGGACAAAAGACATGCTGCATATAGGAATTAAACTTTTTCTAAAGCTCTAGTACATGAACATATCAAATCCCGCAGATTTTTTCTAGTATGGTTTCAGAGGTCTTACTTGATGGACATAAGCGCACAAGTGAAGACAAAAGATACACTGTTTACCTGAAGTACTGGTTTGCAAGTACTGCTTCTCTTCTGTCCTTCCCAAAATAAACGGTGAGGCAGCTGCAGACTCTGCACCTGAACACTCTGAGTGAACACCGAATGTAAATGATGGCAAGGCAGCATTTTGTGGACGCAGCCGCAGCACCAAAACCTGCAGAAATAAGTGAATGTCAAGTCCGTAACCCACGGTGTAACATAAGCGCACGATGGACATAAGCGCACAAGTGAAGACAAAAGATATTCTGTTTACCTGAAGTACATGAAGGTTTGAACTACATTCTAGTCCTGATCTTTCCAGTCAAAACTGTTTAAAAAACAACCCACCAAACAGTAAAAGAAACAAGAAAACCCCATGCTTCCTCTCTACATAAAACTTTTCACAATTGTGTTTTCTGCCCACCACCTGGCTTTAAAAAGTATACGAACTTCTTTGAAAGATCATGTTTTTAGTCTGAACTCCAAATGAACAACGTGTAGGGCATGTAAAGAACAAGCACGTCATTAATGAAAGCTTTTCTCTAAAAAGGATAAACTTATTCTTGGGGAAAAGTGTGGAAACAGATGTTATCTAGGCAATATTCCTACAGGAAAAACGAATAATTTTGCCACACCTCAAAGGAAAAAATAATTGTGCTTAACAGGTAAGAAAATAAAAAAAATCAGAGCAAACCAAAAAATAAATCACAGAATATGCATCCTCGTTTTAATCATGAAGTATTACCTTTGAGCTCTGCTTTGGTGCTTGGCTTTGCACTTTCACAGGCTACACACTTCGTGGCCTCTGCTTTGTTTTGAACCAAGCAGGTCTCCCAATCCCAGCTTCCTTCAGGCTTCTTGAATTTGTCTAAATCCAGAAATTCTCCAGAAGGAGCAGAAAATGCAGATGCACTGCTACTGGTCACAGGTGTTGGACCCTCTGTGAGACAAACAAGACAGTTAACCATCCTGTTTGAATATGAACTATAAAATGAGCATTAACTTTTAAATTTGATTTGTCAAATCCCACAGAAATGTTCAAAACTACTCCGCAACTCCCCCCCCCCCGCCCCTGAAAAAAATAAAAGCCACCAAAAACCCACAAAGAAACAAACAAACAAACAAAAAAACCAGAGTGGAACTCAAAGCTTCCAAACAACACACAACTCTGTTCAGCACACAAGCTTCTGCTGCTGTTGACGACAGTGTAACCTCCATAAAGAGGCCTGACAGGTGCCTTTTAAAGAAAAGGTGCCTTTTAAGAGAGAAGCAGAAGATAATGCTTCAAATTCAAAACCGGAAAGACAAGAATGGCTCTTCCCTTCCACAGCACACGCAGAAAACTTTTATCCTAGTATTACTTGCATCGCTCTTCCTCTTGACGAGTGCAACGTAACCGTGCAATTCACTGCACCATGGTCACAGTAAACCCCTCATTTCCAAAATTCCTCCTTGCAATGGCAAGAGCCTCAGACAAAGATGCCGACTGACCGCTCAGAGGTTGGAAGTCCAAGAGAATCAACTCTGTCTGAAATCCATTATCTTACCTCATGAAATTTCAGTCTTACCGCACAGGATGATTACAAAAGCCCGGTCTAGTCCATCTTAATTTGTTTCTTCCACGATATATTTGCACAGGTGTTTTTCGATGTAATGGCATGTTAAATGACATTTAGAGTCAAAGTTAGAATTAGAATCGTATTTTAAAAACAATACAACCACGCTCAAAATCAATTACGGTCACACACAATGGGAAACAACCCAGTACTGCCCTGAAGAAGTTACCCAGCGGGTCACTCGCTTTCTTGAAGCCTACCACTGACCTTCATAGGCATCTCTCTGCTTTAGCTTAAGACTAGTTAAGACTACACTGTCTTGAAATCTGGCTTCACATCTCCCCTCAATTACATACAAACGGTGAGTAGAGGCATTTTGGCCACATTCTGTAATTTTTTTTACTTATTTTTTGAAAGAGAAAAACGCAGTCATTTTTAACTCTTTCTATGGAGTTCTCATTTTCGCCAGTGAAAAATCACTATGTTGTTTTTAAATTAAGTCACCCACTTCAGCCATCTTCCCTCACCAGCTGCAAAGCCGGGGGTATCTGCATTGATCCAGCTCCGTACTAATACATTTCACAATCAGTTCAATTTATGCGACAGGCTGGAACCTGGGCTGAGACCTCTGAAGTGCCTGTAAACCAATCCTGCAGACAGCCGCTAACCCATCAACCGTACCTGGGAATCGTGTTGCTTAAAATATTCCATATATGCAACGTACTTTTATTCTGTACAAGATTCACAGAGGCTAGGATGGAAACAACAGGAAAAAAAGGACCATACCTGGTTTCTCAGACTGACAGGCTACACATTTGTTATCTTCCGTCTTATTTGGTACAAGGCATATTCCACAGTCCCAAGAGCCTTTCGCCTTCTTAAATTTGTCTCCAAAGCCCAGAGTGGCTGTTGTGTCAGTGCTGCTCGAGGAGGATGTCACTGTCACCGAGCTGTCTGTGACCACTGGTCATGTCAGAGCAGGCATTACTCCCGTTCCAGGTTTTGGTGTCTCACATGCTATACATTTTGTAGCTTCCGGTTTGTTTTGGACAAGACATGTATCACAATCCCACGTTCCAGGTACTGTTTTGAATTTGTCTCCAAAGCCCAGCATCCCTGCTGGGGGCGCTGCTGGCTTTGAGGTGTCGCATTGACTTGAACTTACTGTCTGTTTCATACTCTCAACTGTTGAGGCTTTAGTAGCTTGACAAGTTACACATTTGTCCTTTATGTCTTTGTTTTGCAGAAAAGGGTCACATGTATCAGATTGCCAGTACGATGCTTGTTTAGAAGTCTCTTTACCTGCAGAAAAAGTTGTTATTGCAGGCCTAGTATAAACCACTGTGCTTGTCGTAGGTTGTGCAGACGTAGAAGAGCGTGTTTTCAACAATCCAAAGTCTAGGAAGCAAGAAAAAAAAGTCTTCCTGTTAGCGCAGCACCTCACTACATGTAACTAAGTGACTTTACTAGAGGGCAAAAATTTCAACTCAGGTGCCAATGGTTACAACTAGACATTCAGACCGAGCGCAACAGGAAGTCCCCAGAAATCTTATCGAAACGGATGAAATTTCATCTGCTGCACTGGGTCACAACAGAACATTTCGTTAAAGCTTCATTTAACTCTTTGTTTCCAAGCAAGCTTTAAATCAACATTTTCACTGGTCGATACAAGTACAAACAGACAGTAGCTGACTGAAATCTGACAGTCCAACGTGGAATGGAAATAATACAATTTGATTAAGACGCGATGCCCAATCGAATCAAATTTCTAAAGCTCCTCCTTCCGTAGCAGATGACTCAGATCTACTCCAGTAACTGTACAGAAGTTTGTACTCGGAGCAGCAATCCATACGGTATTTTCCCACAGATGCTGAATATTAATTAAATAATAAAAACTCAAGACAATTGAACAACTGTCTAATTTTCTATAATCTTTTTCAAAATGCATCGGACGCAGGACAACTCCTTATTTAAAAGGTGGCAATTTTAACAGAAAAGACAAGCTACTAATACAGAAAGACTAAAGGAAATGCATCTTAAACAGCAGCTCAAGTTGCTTGTAAATCTACCTTGAACATAGTTGTTTTGTGGTTTGTTTGTTGGGTTTTTTTTAGTCAAAACTGAAGTCTTTGAACAATGTGGGTTTAGATTCTGCTTCTTTTAAACCGATAAAGAAAGTGAATGTCACTTCACTCAGAGGTCTTCCCTTAAACAAAATGCACAATGTATTTTCTCTCACTTAGCTCTTTCCAACAGAGAAATGTGCTGCCTTCTTAACAAGTATGTAAGTTAGAAGAAGACTTTTGGGAAAAGATCAAATTCAATAAAGCCCTTTTTCTTAAAAGATATCTTTTCCACAGACACACTTTATGAAACTGTTGAAAACAATTGCAATTGCTTAAAAACAAAATTCAGAAAAGGGTTTTTAACGTAAAACACTCCACTGCTGTTTGCAGTTTAAATTTTAATCCACAGGAGCCATTGTAAGCTAAGGCCCAAAGATTCGCAGCTTTCGCCATGTATTTGGAACTGAAGCTCTTTCCTGTTCTTTCTTCACCTGGGCTGAAGGTGGGACAGGAGTGTTGAGTTTTACAAACATTTCCTTTTCAATTCCACAAATTGTATTTACTTAAAATGTGGACGTGGTCTACCTTGACCTCAGTAAGGCTTTTGACACCGTTCCCCACAACATTCTCCTCGAGAAACTGGCTGCTCGGGGCTTGGACTGGCGTACGCTTCGCTGGGTTAGAAACTGGCTGGATGGCCGGGCCCAGAGAGTTGTGGTGAATGGAGTTAAATCCGGTTGGAGGCCAGTCACTAGTGGAGTCCCCCAGGGCTCGGTAGTGGGGCCGGTCCTCTTTAATATCTTTATTGATGATCTGGATGAGGGCGTCCAGTGCACCCTCAGTAAGTTTGCAGATGACACCAAGCTAAGTGCGTGTGTTGATCTGCTCGAGGGCAGGAAGGCTCTGCAGGAGGATCTGGATAGGCTGGAGCGATGGGCTGAGGTCAACTGCATGAAGTTCAACAAGGCCAAGTGCCGGGTCCTGCACCTGGGGCGCAACAACCCCAAGCAGAGCTACAGGCTGGGAGATGAGTGGCTGGAAAGCTGCCTGGCCGAGAAGGACCTGGGAGTATTGGTGGATAGTCGGCTGAATATGAGCCAGCAGTGTGCTCAGGTGGCCAAGAAGGCCAACGGCATCCTGGCCTGTATAAGAAGCAGTGTGGCCAGCAGGTCGAGGGAAGTGATTGTGCCCCTGTACTCGGCTCTGGTGAGGCCGCACCTCGAGTACTGTGTTCAGTTTTGGGCCCCTCGCTACAGGAAGGACATGGACGTGCTCGAGCGAGTCCAGAGAAGGGCGACCAAGCTTGTGAGGGGTCTGGAGAACAAGTCTTACGAGGAGCGGCTGAGGGAGCTGGGCTTGTTCAGCCTGGAGAAGAGGAGGCTCAGGGGCGACCTCATCGCTCTCTACAGTTACCTGAAAGGAGGCTGTAGAGAGGTGGGGGTTGGTCTATTCTCCCACGTGCCTGGTGACAGGACGAGGGGGAATGGGCTAAAGTTGCGACAGGGGAGTTTTAGGTTGGATGTTAGGAAGTACTTCTTTACCGAAAGGGTTATTAAGCATTGGAACGGGCTGCCCAGGGAGGTGGTGGAGTCACCATCCCTGGAGGTCTTTAAAAGACGTTTAGATGTAGAGCTTAGGGATATGGTTTAGTGGAGTACTTAGTGTTAGGTCGGAGGTTGGACTCGATGATCTTGAGGTCTCTTCCAACCTAGAGAAATCTGTGAATCTGTGAATCTGTAAAATGAAACACCGATTATCTGGCTAATTCTCTTAGTACCTCATTTACAATTACATCCTAACACGTAAAGGAGATGCAACCCATCTGCTTTTCATCTTGCAGTTTTACTTCCAGCAACAAACACCACTTAGAATAGAAGGGGGCAGACCTAACAAACCTAACAAACGCAGCGCTTAATGTAATGCTCTCCTACATTCATATTTATAGCAGATACTCTATTAACCATAAGTCGTGTGTTGTTTTTTTTTTAATAAAAAATGCTAGCGTATTTTTTGCAGCATCTTTTTAAAAGGAGTTCATTATCTCACCAGGATTTTTTAGAACGTCTAAGACGCTTCCTTCCTTTAATACGTGGGCAGTGGTGAAGGGACCACCAGCAAAATCTTTGACCTCCTCTTTCTGTGTGTTGATGTTGGTTGAGGTGGTGGTGTCTTTTGAAACAAAAGAAAACAAAAACAGCTTTCACAATGTGACCTAGTTAGAGCAGATTATACTCACTTTTGTTAGAAACAAGAATTTCCAGCTTTCATGCTTCTCACATAAGAATCTTCACAAATTCTACTTACTTTGCAATGCTTTATGATTACAAGCAAAACAAAAAGCAACAAAACAAAACAAAAATTATAAAAGCAGATCTGTCACTGGAAAAATACTGCAGAAGTCCAACACTGCCTGGAATTGCTAGCATGCGCAGACAGGACACATTGAAGATTTAATGAAGAAAAAAAGAAAAATCAGCACTTCAGATCTGAAGTGCTAAAGTTTCAGTTACCTAGGGTAAGAAAGGGCGTCACTGGAGTACCACTGGGTCCAGAAAGTTCTGCCGATTTTACAACGGGAACACTAAATGTAAACCCAATCTGCTATGAACAAGAGAGGTTTTTCAGATTCTCAAGCCACAGGAACTTCAATCGAATGCACACACAAAACCAAATCTGAAAGCTGCTCTTCACATTTGTAGCACGCATGCTGAATGACAAATTATAAGCCAGAAGCCTACATACTTTTCTCCATCAAGGCAGATTCTGCTTTAGCGTTCTGCAACAGCCTACTAAATGCCTAAGAAAAAAAGTCAAGCTCCTTTATTATTTTACTTACAGAAGACGTAGGTAGCACTTCTGCCTCAGTAGATTTCACAATTGGAGATGAAAATGCGAACTCAGGACTGCTAACAGTACTTGTTGGTTGTATCTGTATTTTCAAAAGAATTAAAGGTTTATATTTAAGAGCAACAACTACCTGAATTCACTACCCAACAGAAGTCCCGCAGTGACGTCGAAAAACCTGATGTTTGAGTTATTTTGCAGATAAAAGTAATAATAAAACACAGGGAAGTTTCCAAGTGGGTATAGGACAATATCTTCAAAACCAAATTCCAGAAACTGAGAGGAAAAGCTGGAGATGCTACTTAGGTCTAAATGCACGGAAAAGCAAGCCAGGAAGCTGAAGAATGGCAAACTCAGCCCAATGATACTCCAAGAACTTCAGCAAACACCTCAACATGTTAAAGCAGCTGTCTACTTCAAACCGTACAAAAAATATTTCAAGTACTCTGGAACAGATTAATGTTTATTTTATTGCAATAATATGCCAATTATTGCACCCTAGGCTCATTCTATGTGAGGCTTATATGACCACGTTACCTCTAATTTAATAACTTAAATAAAGTTGTGGTTTAACCATTGCAGGCAACTAAGCACCACACAGCCACTCGCTCACTCCCTCCAAGTGGAACAGGGAAAAGAACTGGAGGTAAAGAAGTAAAGTTGTTAAATTTGAGGTAGCATTAATGACTCATCGCATGTAATGGCTACCTGGAAAGACAAATGCCATAACCCTGTACATACTCCCCACTCCTTCCCCTTCTTTCCCCCAGCATTTATTGCTGAGCACGATGCTAAATGGTGTGGAATATGCCTTCGGTCCTCTGGGCTCCGCTGTCCTGGCTGAGTGCCCTCCCAGCCTCTTGTGCATCCCCGACCTCCTCGCTGGCAGGGCAGCGTGAGACACAGAAAAGGACTTGTCACTGTGTAAGCACTGCTCAGCAACAGCTAAAACAACCAGTGCCTTACCAACACTGTTTTGCTCACAAATCTGCAACACAGCATCATCTAGCATCATCTACTACGAAGAAAATTAACTCTACCCCTGCCAAAACCACTATAAATAACTTGGCATAAAGTCCACACCCCCCTTCCCCCGCAGACTTCCACAGCATTTGAAGCAGTTATACAATCACGTTAAATGGGAGTTGGCAGGCTCTAAGACTGAGAGAAGCAGAATCAAAACATTTATGCCTTTTCCCCAAACTGGCATACAACCCCAATTCATTCAGCTGCGTAGAAACTAATATTTGTTAGTTTCACGAGCACCACAGAAAAAGTCAACTCGCAATAAAGCAGTATACTCATTGTAAACATTATTTATAGCATAAAGATTTACCTTGCCCGCCGCCGTCGCTGCTGCATCTGCCATGCCTGCCGCCTCCGTTGAATTTGCCACGCTTGTTGTTGCCACTGTTGACTTTGCCTTGTCCTTTGTCTTCAGTAGATATGGCATGCCCGCCGCCATTATTGGATATGTCAAGCCTGAGGGCACTGTTGAACACGTTATGCCTGACGTCGCCGTTGTATATATCATGTCCTCCACCTCCTCCTCTGATAGATCTGTCAAGTCCTCCACCTCTGATGGATCTGTCATGCCCTCCACCTCTGATGGATCTGTCATGCCCTCCACCTCTGATGGATTTGCCATGCCCGTCGCAGCTGCTGGAGTTGCCGTGCTCATTGCTGCTGTTGAAACAGCGCTCGGTGACGCTGAGACAGCGCTACTACCAACGAAACTAGAATTGAACTGAGGCAGCGATGCAGCACTGATGGGTAGGGGTATTTTCGGTAGCACTGGTTCCTCCACTTCCTAAAGTTGCAAATTTTAATTTTTCTTATACAAGACATACTACTTTCTCACCCCATCGCACCCAATTTATTAACAAAATTAAATAGAACAAAAATCCATACAAATTAAGAGAAAGCAAGTTTCCAGAAGAAATCCCGATCTCCCCACCTCTGTCTACCACGTCATTTTAATTTATGGCAGGCCTGCTTCCACATTATACTCTATTCAACAACTGTACAGCAAGAACACTGAAAGTTAACTCAAAACCTGTGCAGAACAGAGACGCACAGATCACATTTTTTTTCTTTCTTTTCTATACTTTAGTCATCAAAGCTCTGGAGAAGCATCATCCTTTCTAACTACCCTCGCATGGCTTCAATTAAGAGTACACTCTCAAGACAAGTGAGGAAGTGTTCCTCTTGCAAAATTAGGCAGGATAGCTGCCAAAGTTTCTAACTACTGATATTCAGTGCATCCTGTAGCTTACATCTGTTTCACAGTTTTGATTTGAAAAGTTTATGGAACTTTTGATATTTGGACCATTATTTTATTTGCGTTACAGGAATAAACAACAGTGTTTATGATTTCTTTATATTGCATCATCCGGAAGTCCCATTTAATGATTTGAAACTTAAATTAACTTAAATACTTAATATTAACTTAATATTAATTAAATACTTAATGTTAACGTAAATACTGAAATAAACTTACAGGCAGCTTATATAACATCCAATAAAAGAAAAAATAATCTGAATATTCATGGTCATAGTTTTATGGAATAGATTTTTCCTATTAAAATGAGAAAAAAACTCTCTCACAATGAGTTTGGTGAGTATCAAAAACTGAGTCATCGTTAGCAGACATGCAGAATGCTGTCTTCTACTACTCTTTTTCACACTCTTGGCCTGTATCTTTCTGTATGACTTAAATATGAAACCAAAAATTAAGCTTTTTTTTTCTTTTTATACTTGGCACTCGTTTCAAGTATCATTCCTGTAGAAAAACTATACAAACCTTCACCAAAACATTACTTCTCTTCTTAGGACTCATTCATTCAATTGCTAACGAGAAATGTTATAGTTTGAAGAATCTCCAAGGTAAGAGAATTAAAAATTTCAAAATTACATAAGCAAAGATCAGGTATTCAAACACAGGAAATCAATTGGAGCCTGCTCTGAAACCCACAAGAAAACAAAAACAATGCAAAAATAAAGCGGTATTGTTATAATTTACTATGATGCAATAAAACTGACACACTTAGCTAGTTACTTCAGTAAGCTCAGTGACAGCAATTAATTTAAGAGTCACTTACCTGTTCTTGTACAGCTCTTGATAAATAGTGTATTCCTCTTTCCCTTCTCATTTTGCCGCCTCCGCTACTCACTCCTGAAGACAGACCATTGGACGCAGCAGTACTGAATTTGTAGCTGGTCACATTGCTAGCACACGACAGTACAGAAGTTGGGGGAAACAAGAGAAAAAAAAATTACCAGCCAAATTGTTTTTTCAAGATATTAGAGCTGTTATTAGTCCTAGAATTGAAACCTGCTGATCAGAAAAAAACTAAAGCTGTCTCACAAGTTGCTAAACGCTGGTAAATACTTGATGTTCTAAATAGGAAAAACTTTATTAACAGCAGCAATGAAAAGGACATACATAAGTGCACCGTTCACATGGGAACAATGACTAAGCCAGAAGACCTGAAATAGAAGAGCTGATTTAGATTGTTATTTTCCAGTGCTTCCTTTAAATAGGACCGGTTCTCTGATTCTGCGATGCACGTGTATCTTTTGCAGGGATATAAAAGAACAGCTCACAAAAATACAGAAAGAGTGCACATATGCACACATACACATGGGAAACACTGCCAACAGCTCTGATAGAATAGGGACGCCTTAGACTTGTGTGGCAAGGTAATATGGCCTAAGCTTCAGAAGCAGCTCTTGCTTTCATGTGGCCATCAGCAGGAACAGCAGAGGTGTTTGGGTATGCCAACATTCCAGAAGTCTTTTCAGACATGAATACAGATCCCTTTTGTAAGGCATACAAAGGCATTTTTCTGGTACTTCAAAAAGCCTAGCTCAAAACCAGAAAGATACCCTAATCCAAGAGCAAATGGGGAAAAAATAACCCAAACCAGAAGTGGAATAGGGAATAACTCTAACAAAAGTACTATGGCAAGAAAATGAAGTATGCCTGGAAAAACTGTGACATCAAAGCTTATCTTGCAGCCAATCAGTCAGTCAGTACAAAAGTGCATTAGATCGCACTGGAAGACACCAGGTCAAACTCCCACAATACTGAGGAGGAGAACTGGTCTAAACTTGTCAAATACTTGACAACAGCCTGCTTAGCACTGTAACTGCATAGAGGAAGACAGATCCCTAAGGCATATGCTCAGACTTTTCTCTAATCCAAACTGTCAATCCATTAGAATTCTGAAAAAAGTCTTACATCAAAATAGATCTTCATTCAGACAACTATCGCTTGCCCGTAATAGCCCATATTCCTCTTTCTGTTAACACCTGTGAGCTTCAAGGGGGCAAAGACAGTTGTCAGCCTTCAAGCAAGTCTAATCTGCAATTGGACTCAGGATATAAAATATATATATACACACACACACACATAGATATATAGCATTGGTGGGCCAGAGATTTACTGAGTATTCCAACTCAACTGTCCAAAGGGACTCTTGCCAGCAGATCAGTGTGGTGCTCCTGCTCCAGAACATGGCACCCAACAGAGACCAGCATCACAAAAAACACTACCACCACTACCTACTCTACAAACAAAAGGTAGGGCACTGCAATAAACTTTGTGAACGAAATCAAAAGCAGTATGAGTTTTCTGTATCTCCTTCCTAAATGGAGAAGTAGAAAGGAGTTCTAGCAAAGACAATTTAGAACAGTTTGAAAAAAACATAATTAAAACCCAGCACCTGATTGCACCTGTACCAGAACCTTAAAGCCAGTCGCTTTCACCCCTAAAAAGGTGGTTGTTGTGAAGTCCAACTTTTAGATGCCAAAACAAAGTGTTGAGTTCTTTCTGCAAGCCAAAGAATGCCCATGGTCACCTAAGAATTGCTTGGCAGATGAGCATAGAGTCAACAAAATTCCCTGCTACTGTTCTTTGAAAAGAGCGACCCCCTAAAAACCGAGTGCAAAGTCTCTTAACTCAAGCATTATTACCCAAAACACCATTTGCCCAGAAGGAAAAGCCATCAATATTATCTGGAGGATAACTCATTTGACCTAAACCAAGAAAGCAGTATAACACAAAGCAGTCTCCTCAAGAAGAAATTCAATTAATTCTGCTGGATTTTTTTTATTTTAGAGATGAGTTAGCATTTGGCCTCAAATGATTCTAAAGAACACATGGTCTTCATGTGAACTCAAAGCAGACAATTAACTTCATCATGAAAGGAGTATTAAAAAAAAGAATAATAAATCATAAATCTTCCTCCATGTTTTTGCTTAAAAAATAAAGAGAAAAAACACATCAATAAACATCCTCCTGAACTGTAACTCACTTCCCCTACTTCACCTTCTAAAGAATACTTCAGAAAGAATCATCCCATTAGGACAGAGCTTTCAAACTGCAAGCAATTAAATAGCTAAAACTAATAGCTTTTCCCCTAGGGAACATTAGGAGGGACAAATTATTTTGTTATAAGTAAACTGAGTTATAAACCATGAAATATCTGTCAAAGCAAAATTTGTAACACTACAGATTTAGTTAAACTACAAACTGAGCCATATTTCCTGTAGAAGGAAAAAATAAGGCCTTCAATAGCAAAGATCCTTTCTGTGGATACAGCATTATAACGTGCCTCGTTTCCCATCTTCGTATCCTACTCAGAAGATAAACTTGGGATAAAAAGTGGTGTATCAGTAGTTTTATTCTTGCTCATCTTCCTTCCTTTCATAAAAACAACAATTTTCTCAAAGTTATATTGATCTTCAAACACAATCCAGACTTTGCAGCTCCCTCAAAATACAAAATTTTCATTGGATTTTCCATTCCTTTTACTGAGAACTGTCACCACCTTTCAGGTGCAGACCGTACTGAAAAAGGAGATTTCTTTCTTCCTTCAAGTAAGTTTTAAATTAATAGATGTCATACCTTTCAGATGGTTCTGCTCGCTGTTCTGCAGGCAAAGTCTTCTCTCTCATCCCCTGCAAGTTAAGTTTAGTTCAAGAGTTAGCTGAATATGTACAGAATACACAAAGTACCAACAACCACTTAATGTGTTTTTTTGTGGTTTTTATTTATTTATATTTCATTTTATAGCACTGAATACACCTCACCTACTTAACGTTGTTCCCTAATTCAGCATTGTGGGTACAGTTCAGTTAAATTTTGGGGCTAAAGTAAGCATCACTGCTTCACTCAGCATTGAGGACAAACTGATAGAACACTAAATCAAATTTGTCAAATCCTCTAACAAAGAAAGTAATTATTTTAAACAAAATGACAAAAATTGTGTGTGTAGGGGGGAGAGTTTTCATCAAAACTTGTGTTTACCAGCCCCGTAAAAGGGACATACTTTTCTGTTTTCTATCATTTATCAACAAACAAACAAAAAAAAACCTCTACCCCCCTAAAAACTAAGCAGTTGCTGCTACATTCATTTTAGAACTTTACCAAATGGAGATTGTGCTGGCTAAACAATACAGAGATTGAAAGAGTTAAAAGCAATAAGCAACCAGTATTACTGTCCACTTTGATTTCCAGCCTAAAAAGCCCATACACTTAACACGTGGTCATTTGTACACTCAGACTGATACTGGAAACACAGATGTTTTTGCAGAAAGAGATGCCCATTTAATTTTATGGAAAATTTATCAGACTCCAT
The DNA here is from genome assembly GCF_964211835.1 of Anser anser. NCBI lineage: Eukaryota > Metazoa > Chordata > Aves > Anseriformes > Anatidae > Anser > Anser anser. The sequence goes on from NW_028154195.1 coordinate 27,888, forward strand.
CTACTCCAAAGCAATCAAAACCGATAACTCAGCACATTGTCAGAACTCTCACTTGGAGCACATAGCTCACCTGGAATAGTTTACACAGAACACGAGCATGTCTCATCAGTGACAGCTTTGTGTACATGAGAATATAAAAGGAAAACATTTCTGTCTTTTAATATTCTTTCACTGAGAACAGGATGACTCAATAGCACATCATGACATCGTGAAAACAACCACAAGACACTGAGTGTTCCAAAAACAGAATTAAATCCATAAAAGCTCAATCTATTTCACAATGGTTCCCACTGCCTTAAAGCTCGCCTCAAACACGCTATCAGTACTTTTTGCAAAGATAGGATAACAATTGGTTTGAGAAACATTCCAAGACTGGAAAAAAAAAAACAGGCACATAAGGACTCAAAAATGTACTCACTTGGAACTTTGTGTCTACTCTCTGGCAAATTTTGCTGGACTGAGTAGTTGAAGTCGGTGATGGTTCAGAATACCGCGTATAACGCATCGGTTGACGGTTTACTGTTGGTGTCACAAGTCTCTTAACAGGTGGAGGCTGGAATGCATTCTGGGATTCCAGCTTTGAAAGGGAACAGCAATCAATTTATCCTTACGTCCACCCAAATTAATTCCAATATTTATTGATGAAAACAAATTACAGAACTATAAACCTCCCCCCATCGGTCTTGGCACTCAGTGAATACAATTTGAAAATTCTAAAGACCGTTCAACTTGTCTTGAGGGAAATCACCAGAAAACCAGTAACGAAATCCATAAAGCTATATATAAGTAGCCAAAGTCTGACTGAATTCCATTTCAAAATTTGGCAGTTAGCTTCATAGACAAAATAATTCATGCTACCATAATTAAAATAACCCATGTTCCTAGAATATGCTCCTATCTTTTCCTCTGCCCACACTGTGATTTTTTTTTTTTAGTAGCTTAATTCATTAATTTAACATTCGAAGTGTTAAGCAACTAATTATACAGGCTTCTGGGCTTCACATTCCCTACATTTTCCCTCTTCAAAGTTACACAAACAATAGAACACACTCAAAAAAAACAACTTGTCAATCTTACAATAATCTCATTCATTAAAATATGATCCAATGCTTTACATGTGCATTAGATGCACTTCAAGTAGTGGGTTTGACTTCCCTTTTCAAAGCATTTTCACAGACCAGAGTTAATTTTTAACACAGACCACTGCGTGTTCTGCAAAACTGACTTAACTGAACTGTCAGACAGAAAACAAACCCTAAAGGCTACAAGATTTACCGATGGCTCCGCCTGCGGTCTTAAGGATCAGAAAATACAGTCTTAGGAAGCATGCTATTGTACAAATCAATACCAACAGGAAATTTTTGTTTACGCTGCAGCTTTAATTTCACAGTATCTCCCAGCTCTTAGTAATAGGATTCACACTATCTCTAAAGTATACAAAAATGCATCTTTCTAAAAAATATTACATTCAGTTTGAAACCTTGAATAAGACATGTTTTATGTAAGTTCACAAATCTACTTTGAGTGAACGATGGTTCATTGCTGGTTTTAAAGGTAAAAAAGAAAAATATTAATTCCCCCAGTTAGGCATTTAATACACCAAGAGCTATTCTGCCTGGTACAGTTCCTTGAAATAAGAAAAATACCACATCACTGCTACCCACTGCAGAAGTTTAGCCCGAGTGCACAAGTGTTCCGTCAACCGCATGTTCACTTTAGCAGGAAAACACACGATCGTCTCCTCAGCAAATAATTGCTTCTCATCGCGGGCTACCCTTCTCCCGCCACCATTATGAATTCTAGTATTATGAATAGACAATCTATCTCCTTTCACCCACTGACAGCTGCGTGCAACATTCATTTAGTGGTTGACAATTTCAGGCTCTCTGTTGCAAATCTGGCAGATCTTTCTTAATGCCTTATCACAGGTGTATTGCTATAATATAACTGAGAATTCACACCAGATTTGGTTTTAGTTATTTGGATAATATTTATGATATACTTCACTTCTCCATGCCCTTGTAATTTGGCAGATGGTGAAAAGATGGTCCAGGAAATCTGAGATGTTTGTAAACTCTGAAGTGATTGTAAACTTAATTATACATCTATCCAATCAAGGAATTAGCACAGAAACTTCTTGAGACACTGTCCCTTTGCTCATTAGAACAGAAGATGAAAAGTTTGCACATCTTGTTATTTCCTTCAGGCACCTGATCCTCAAGTGGTCATTTAAGGGTTTTGCAATTTAATAAGCCCAAGGATACCCCTAACTAAAGTCATCAAAAAAAGATGACTAGTTTTCATTTTTTAAATAAAATGAAAGGAAATCATGCTTTACCACAGCATTATCACCAGTTCTGTGCTACCTCCAAATGGGAATTTAGGAGCGTAAGATTTATAGCGTCGGAAATTAACAGTTTTCCTTGTCTTTACTTTGAATGGTGATAAAAAGCAGAAAAATTAGTTTTCTGTGCCCGAATGAACACGGAAGTCTGTACAAAGTCTATATGACCATTCAATCAGTATTTTTCTATTTGTGATCATTTCTTCAAGAGAAAACTTGCCTCAACAGGAATTTTAATATGCAGCTTCACCCCAAGTTGGGGGACAAGATAAAACGACTTGGTGTGTTCTAGAGCTGTTGCTCTCAACTTACAAAGATAACATAATTCTTAACCTGAGTAATCTTCACAGCCCATCATCTACTGTGGAGACATGCCAATATTAACTTGATTTGATGTCTATGTTGTCACTGAGGTTTGAGAAAATTTTTCTAATAGTGATAAAGCATTGAAAAAGTTATCTACCTCAGCTTAAGACATTATTGGTTCTTACCTTTCTTCGTTTGGACTGGAAGTCAGTAATATCCGGTTTATCTATGTCCGGAGGCTAAGGGAAAAAACAAAGCATAAATATTAGAGGGCAATTTTTTTTTCCTGAGAGAGAGGGTTCCCTGCAACAAAAATGTGGGGGTTCATGGTCAACTTACACAACACAGCGGCAAAACAGATGTCATTCTTTTAGCATCCTGTTGAAAAAATAGCGCAATAAATTAAACCGGCCACAACGTAAGGAAGAATAGTTTTATCTTTATCCTTTGATGGCACATTTACTAAGTTTTATAAACACATGAAGCAAAAACAGATTAAAAGAAGTGCTATTTACCAACAAAGCGGTTGACAGCTTCTCCACTGCCTCCAAGATGCACCACACTGAGGTACTCAAGGTAGCGTGGGACCGCACAGTTTCTTGTCTAGCTTTCGCTCTCTTTTGTGCCTGAAAAATTAGCATTTTAAGTGTTACAATGGTCAATTCTCAGCTAAGGAGGCATGTATTTTATGTCCCAAGGCTACACTGATGATACAATCAATATATTCTGATGACAGAGAAACATGCAGTCACTGGGAGTTCAAGCCATAAAGAAGAGAATACATTCGGAGTTTAATGAAGTTTACCTTGGGCCTCAGTGCATCTTGCACGTGCTTGTTGCACGAGCAATAAAAGAACTCCGTACTTGTAAAAGGTCAAGACGGATGATGCTAGGACTGCTAAGGCCTCCGAAGCAGTAATCAGGGAAACAGAACTCAAGAAAAGGCTTGTGGTACAGAAAGCATTTTCAGTAACAACACAGACCTCAGAGTTTCACGATGGTCTAAGTGTACCATCTTAAAATCAGTGTATACAGTCATAACCAGGAACTAGTTTTACTTCTCTCTTGCTTCCTCCCTTCCCCCAAGATTAAAGTTGGCTGCAAATCTTTGTCTTAAAAGATAAAGATCTGATTTAAACTGTAACAGATCTAAACATTACACTGAAAAAGTAAACTGTTTATTTGCACCACCCAACTTCAAATATCAGTCAAAAACTTCCTTTGGTGTGACTTTTTTTCTTCCCAGGTTAAACCCCTCATATAACCACACTGTGCTTATCACACGATGTGAAGACAGGAAGCAGACCACGCAGCATGTAAAAACACAAGTGAGACTCACAGAACCACAGAATGGTTAAGGTTGGAAGTGACCTCTAGAGATCGCCTGGTCTACCCCCCCGCTCAAGCAGGGCCACCCCGAGCAGGTTGCCCAGGACCATGTCAAGTCAGCTCTTGAAGACCTCCAAAGAGGGAGACTCCACAGCCTCTCCGGGCAACCCGTGCCAGGGCTCCATCACCCGCACAGTGCAAAAGCATTTCCTGATGCTCAGACAGAGCCTCACATTTCAGTTTGTGCCTGTTGCCTCTTGACCTGGCACTGGGCACCGCTGAAAACACAATGGTTCTCTATGCTCTTTGCACCATCCATTCAGGTATTTATATACACCAATAAGATCCCCCCTGAACCTCCTCTCCTCCATGCTAAACAGGCCCAGCAGTCCCTGCCTCTCCTCAGAGGAGAGGTGCTCCCAGTCCCTTGATCATCTTGGTGGCCCTTCGCTGGACTCTCTAGTACCTTGCTGTCATTCACAGCAAGCAGCAAGAAGCAAGCTACTTTCTCCTTTAAAAGCCTAGTATTTTGGTTCCTCTTTTTACCATAATGCAGTAATATTGTAAAAAACAAAAATAGCTGACCGAAGAGGGTTCCCAGCTTTGCACCACAAGGTTTCAAGGTTTCCCGTAAGTGAGGTACTTGTACTGCCCTTTTTCCGTTGCAGAAATGGACTGTCAGAACAGAGCCAGCAAACCCGCGTTTTCATTTTCTTAAAATTCCTTTTGATTTATCGATAAAAGTCACTTTCATTTAAATACATTCCTACCAAACCTGATTTGACTTTCCTTTTCGATTCAGCTCTAGCTAATCAGAGTTGTCAGCAGTTTTTATTTGCTATTTCCAAGAACTCTTGGGGGCAAATAACTCTCTTCAAGAACTATATGAATCGTTCAAAACAGAAAGCATGTTACTGCTTATCTTGAGACTGCATTTAGTCCTGCATGCCTCTGTGTACCAGAAGAACAAAGGATCAGCAAAGTTGATTTTAGATATTTTCAAAGACTGCAGGTTTATACAACATATCCATAGCATGAATGTAGGCATGCTTGGAAAAGAAGATCCACAGATAAATATTAGCCAGGTTTGACTACTGTAGCTTTTGCTACCATAAACACAAGTTTTCAAAGTTATGCTGTCATTGGTTTTTTTGCATCAAGTTATTTTAACGTAATGTAGTCAGAGGCAGACAATGGCACTTAAATGGAATTTTTTGAAAGACCTAACAACAGAGGAAACCCCAACTACCAACAACTAGCCCAAACTGCCATTCTTGTTCTTTCTGACAAGTATTACCTGTGGTAAAAACTGTTATAAAAGAATTTAAACAGAAATCAATCTCAGACGTCTATTTTTGTAGACCAAGAGGGCAGAAGAGCAACTGTTACCACATATTCAGCTCCCTGCTCAAAGCTCCTTTGGCAGTGCTGCTTTTTTTATTTCCATCACTATTTCCCACTACACTACTTTTCTCATACCTGATAAGGTTCCGTCTTTGGCTGCCTTGATCTTACAGCTGCACCACCGGCATAGGCCGTCTTGCCGGGGTAAAATGGAGAAAACCCAAGCTGGTTTTGCTTAAAAACAGACGTGCTTCCACGTACCTACGGAAACACAGTATGAAAAGTGGATAGAAAAACAGGTACACATTCAAACTGATTAAAAGAAATACTGTGCAGTACTTACAGGACACAGTCCTCCAAAAACAAATAAACTGAATGCAGGTTTCTTAGAGCTAGCTGCAGAATGCTGCGAGAGGGAATGAGTTCTTTCAGCTTCTGTGGGCCAGAGCAGTGACGATGAAGTATTTTTTAAAACTGCAACATCTGCCAAAATGACGTATGCTAGATGTAAATGCCTCTCGTACGTACAGAACTTTAACAATAAAGATCACACTAATTCAAGTTCTTCAATACAGAAAAATAAGCATGACTTCAGCTTCTTTAAATAGATCAACTTCACGTACAGACTGAAAACCAAGTATCACCTACAAACTTGAAAACTGTTCACAGAGCTGCAAGTAGTTTTCAGCAAACTTACCAAGTTAATACTGTGCTTCCAATGCAGATTTTTTTTTCCTTCAGGCTAAGATAAAAGAGGACCGCATAAACATCAGTGCATTTGTACGGACAAAGCTTTTTTCTGTGTTGGTAAAAGGCTGGAGGCCAGCACAGATCATAATCGCACAGGTTTTAAACCTGGAAGATTCCCCAAAGGCTGCTCTAAGAGTTAACGATCTTCTGCCCATGTATGTTTTACGAAGACACACCAGAAAGTTCTAGTGCACTCAGGTTATATTGCTAAAGCCCAGCAACTCTACTCTCAGCTGTACAAAAGATCTCTGGAAAACCTGCTGAGCACACGTCAGTCCCTGTCTATATGGGGGACTAGAAAAAGCTGCAAACCTGCTGTTCGCCCTTTCAGCGAGAAGACCTACGTACCAACCTACATCGACACGATGCTTATTTTTTATTTTAAAATGGTGTGCTTTCCTCAATGAATTTAGCAAAAGACATGAAAGTATTGACAGCTGAAGCCTTCTACCAAGAAAGGTCAAAAAACAGCCTATAGCTTATGTCAGAGTAGTTTCTTTATCTTCTCTTGCTGAAACACAGGAAAACATCTCGTGTTCCTATTTGTCACCTGCACTTATTCACATTTAACCAGCTGTCTGTTAGATATTCTGAGTCACTCTTCCTTCTAGACAATCAGCCTACTTGTCAAGCTACGGCAAGTCAGCCTGATTTCCTACCGTCCCAGTTCAAAATTTACATATAACCTAGCTGAATGTGTATATTTCAGCACTGACTCTTTCTAACATCAGGGTATCATAAACGTATTCCAAAGCACGCTTCTATTAAAAAGGTGATAGGATTATATACTTCTAAAACACTAAAAATTCAATTTAATTCTCGCATCCAAAGTTGACATTCACCTATTTTATTTACTAAGGTGATGTGGAATATTAAAGAACGCAAGGTACTTCACATTAAAAAAAAAGTCAATTAAACAGAGAACACAAAAATCACCTTCAGCAGATGCTCTAGAGGAGGAATCACTGGTTGTTGGGATGTTATCATCGTCTTGTTGAGAGGTAGAATCTTCTATTTCTTTTATGAAGGACAGCCTAGGACTGCCAATGCCAAATATAGAAGATGTCGAGGGCTGACAAGGTGGGACAGGAGAATCCAGCACGGTGTAATTCAGATGGCTCCGATGAAGAGAGGGCCTTGTTAACACAGCTGGGAAGTTCAGTGCTGATCTACTTGTGGATGGTTCTAGACAAGAACAGGGAGATAATTAGCTTTGCTATAGACAAGCTCACAGAAGCCAAAACCTGTTTCCTATCGACAGCCATGCTATTGCCAAGTTCTAAGGTAAAAAGAGAGAAGCCAAATTTAACTTCTTCCTCACCCAGATAGGGTTGCATCTGACTGTCTGGCTACAACAACAACACTGCTTGCGATACACAGTATTAATGTTGCATCCAGAAGTAGTTAACTATGAGGTTTTACAACACCACATTCTGACCCCGTGCTCAAATGCTCTAACGCTGACTTGGCCGTTCACTAAATCAAACATATATACTCCTTCTCCCATGTACAGCTTGCAATAAGCTTTACAAAATTTGAGATTACACGGTAAATTACAGATAACACTGCAGCTTCCATAATATTGGAACAAAGGTTATATTAATCTGAATACACAACATGAAAATGAACGTTTGCAGTACTTTTTTCCCAAGTTCTTCCATATCTGCTCACGTTAGAGGCAAAACATCATCTCCTACCCATTAACTATTGGGATTTTGACCCAAGGGACAAGGATGTTGACCCAAGTAACCAGATGAGCATTTTTCCCTCTTGAAGCAAAGGGTCTGCAAACAATGCCAGTGGCCTGGAATAGGTGGCCTTGAAGTCTATCTTGCTAAATGAATGGAACTATTCATGGGTATTTTGCCTGATGAAAGCCTACTGTCTCTCCCAGGAATCTGGGCAATTCAAATGACTTTGAGCCACTATCCTCTTGATACTTGAACTGAAGCTTAAACTAGTTAGTTCAATCTTCATAACCACTGCAGTACCACTAATTAGCTCTCCAAACCATGAGCAGATTTTTAGGACAGCACCGTTTGAGATACAGAAAGTTATTGAGGCGGAAGGCCACCCAATATAGGCTCCAGCACACTGATACCTCAGAACTGAAGAAACACATTGGTTTCAAAATGTAGTAATAATTAAAAAAAAAATATCTTATTCTTAAGCATAGTAAGTAACACCCACGGACAGCAACATAAGCTGCAAAAGGTTCCAGGGTGTCCACCTGCTCCTGATCTCCTGGAGTTAGCAAGCTTGCAGTGCAGCTGTTCTTACTGAAAGCTCCTTTCACGCAGTTACATAGGAAAGCCAACATGTGTTCCTCAGTCACGAAGACCTTCTCTATTCTTTTCTCCAAACTCATTCCCAAGCTACAGCTACACAGAAAGCCATCAATCTCCTTGTTTACAATTAGATGAGATTGGAGGCAAAGATATTTCCTCCTTATTTTTTGATTCTGCCAACAACAGAAGCAACTGACTTTCCACATTATCTATGGTTACCTACGCACGCTCAGACAAAACTTCTTTACTTATTTAAAGCTGACTTCCCCAAAACAGCTAATTTAAGAGAAACTCAAATAAGAATAGATGCAAATTTATACAACAGGACTACAGGAACAGTGAGAGGCGCTGGATATAAGACAAATTAATCTTTCATGAGGTAAAGGAGTTGCAAACCTCGTTGCCAACGGTCAAATACCTTTTCAAAGACACCCCCACCCCCCGCGTAGACCTTAAAGTTATTGAATATTTTAAGGATAATAATCTCATAAACCACATCCGTGCACAAGTTCCCCAGTTCACCGTCAAGTTAACGAGGAACTTTACTAAATTGATCAAAGCCCAAAACAAAAAAAAACAAAACAAAACAAACAAAGTCGGGACACGAGACGGAATTTTCCTCTGCCATTCTAGCATCTAGTATTTTGTTTCGAAGACTGCAAAACAAATTAATTTTTTTAATTGCCTTAGGCAATTAGACAGATTTTCATTCCATATCTTTTAAAAGATGGAAAATGCAACCCAGCACACTTGCAAATGACTTATTTTCAGCATTTAGCACCTGGCTAATAGAGTACCTAAAGTTAACTGATGCCTTCCAAGAGCATAAGATGTATGCTTCGTAACTGTGTATACAGTTTAAAGCTAAGACGGTTTCACAAACAGTTGTTTCGACTTTTTTGTTTGTTTTTCATTCTGTCAAAACCCTCATTCCAATTTCCTTTTGAAATTCAGATTCAAAACTAGAAATCTGTGAATAAATACAGATGGCCAGAACTCCAAATGATTTTTCACATACCTCGTCTACTAATTCTTGCTGGCTCAGGCGTGAATCTCTCATTGATTATGGTATCTTCATCTGCATAATCGTGGTGATAGTTTACCGGAGTCTCCTCCTGGTTTGCAGATTCATTTCTGTCTACACACTCCTCCTCACGCTTATTGAAATACTTCTGCAGCCAGGCCGGTACAATATTTCTCACAGTTTCTGTCATTCTGCTAATTATTCCCTGCTTGAAAGAAAAAACAGTTGTTTAATTACAGAAACACAGTCAACAGCATATGCTGGGATACCACCTTCCACGGACCTTGAAGACAGATATTATACAGCAAATATTCACAAGACGACGACGAGGTTGATCCCTGGCATAGGATCGCTACACTTCTGGTAAACCTAAAATTCACCTAAGATTGATTTACAACTACCTATCACTTTCTGCACTTCCAAGTGACCTTGGCAAGGTTCAAAGTTTTGAAACCTCTGCCAAAATTCACCAGCAGGTCGTCAATCTGCAAGGCTATCAGGAAACTCTACGCCTGAACAGCTCCTGACCTACAGACTTGTTCCAGGACTCTTCCTCTTCGCACCCTCACGTGAAAACCAACTAAACCAGAAGTTCAGCAACTATCTACTGCGACAGTCAGGACCATACTACCCATTAAAATCAGTGAATCTAAATATTTTCAATTTTAGTAATGCTGAATTGCAGTGACTATACGCACAAAAAACAGTTCTGCTCTCAACAGTCAGGCTAACCCAGAAGATGTCCTGGAAGAAACACAGCTATAGCTATAGCACCAGCACCTCCTCTTGCAAGAGCCTTCTAAAGCTGTTGCTGTATTTTGTAGAAGACTGACTCTGCAGCATACATCGGGCACGATCGGAGAATTCCCACCTGACCGAAATCCCCAGGAACTACGCTTAAATAAAAGATAAATTAATATAAATGAATATAATTAATAATGAAAATTAATAATAAAAATTAATATCCAGAAAGCTGACAATCATGAGCTAGGCATCCTGCTAATCATCCCTCCTGCAGGCAGGGGGAAAAAAAAAAAGTAAATTAGATCCAGGACTAGTTCCCAGGAACTTCCAAGCTGCTAACTATACTGTCTACAGTGCCCAGGCACCTTCAGAGCTTAATGGTAAGAGACAGAGGGTTTGGTGGGCTGTAATTATGATCACAAGCACACAAAACACATCTATTTAAGTATTTCTAAGAATCGACTTATCGACTAAAGTTGTAGGGGGAAGGATGAGAAAAACAGCGGGGTAGGGATCAGAACCAGAGGTATAACCTCACAAAATCGCATCGGTCGCTTTCGTGCCTCCCCAACTGCATCACTGAGAGACAATTAACATTAAGCCACAGAACCTTCTGCAGAGTGGACATGATATTGAAAATAAACTGGAATTAATTGACAAATGCTCTAAGCAAGCTATCTGCTCAAAGCTCGTCCTTTTACGTTATGAACATTTGCACGATTCGTCTGGTTACAAAGCTAACTGCTATAATAAATGCACACATGTAACATCGATCAGTTTGTCTATTTATCAAATCATTAAAATTCTTCCCCGATAAGTTACTGTTAATTTGATCTGCGCTGGATGTGCAGCAGCCATTCTCTGTGCAGAATCCCCCAGATATCCCCACGCACGTGTTTGCTCTGGCACACTCTTTAAATAAACCTACTGGAAAACACGCAGAGATAACAGACAATGGAAAAGTTAGAAAACCATCTCCACTGATTATTTTTAATCCACGTGTAAGGTTTATCAGTTAGCTACACAGTGTCGGCACACGCAAGCTATGGCACTTTCAACATTAATGCACTGTTCAAGCCAGAGGTTTCAACGGTTGCTCTGTAAGCGTGGGGAATGTTTGCATTGCCCTTCCAGGCCAGCTTTAGATGGACAAGATTGATTGTCAATATATGGTATAAGGGACTTGGCATTTCTGCAAGTGATAAAAACCTAATTGAGCAGCTATCCATGCGTAGCGCTCCCTTGGTTTTGCATATGATAATCAATCCCCTCAGCTACGTTGCTCATTTCATAGCGGAGAGGTTTTGGCTGAACAAACATGTGCAGAGGGCATCTCCAGAGCATCTCTCTGGGCGTCCTGACATTTCTTAGCAAAGAGCTGCTGGGAGGGATCTCGGCGCGTCCCCCCTCCAGCACGGGGATTTTCACAGCCCGAATTGACGGACCGCTTTCACCGTCAACCTGCTGTACCCTACAGCACAAACGAGAAGCAAAGCCTGGCAGGTAACGTTCAGAGAATTGATGATGGGCTGAGGAGGGGTGCAGGGAGCGGGGAAAGCCCTGGGGGTGGCACTGGGGGTCCTGAGGGCAGCGGGCTGGGGGTGAAGGGGAGGGGGAGGAGGGGGGTAATGGGCTGGGTAGAGGGGTAAGGGGGTAAGTAAGGGGCTGAGGGGATAACTGAGGGGGTTAGGAAGGGGCTGAGGGGGTAACTAAGGGGGTAACTAAACGGTTGAGGGGGTAACTAAGGGGGTAACTAAGCCGTTGAGGGGGTAACTAAGGGGGTAACTAAGCGGTCGAGGGGGTAACTAAGGGGGTAAGGAGGTGGGTAGGGGGTAACTAAGGGGATAAAGGGGCGGGTAAGGTAAGGGGGTAAGTAAGGGGGTAACTGGTGGGCTGAGGGGGAAGGGCCCGCTGTGGGGGGGCCGCTCCTCACCCGCTTGCTCCTGGCACAGGGGGGCTTCGCGGCGCCCAAACGGTGGCGCCGCCTCTTCACCTTGCCGCCGGCCGCTCCTCCTCCTCCTCCTCCTCCTCCTCCTCCTGCTCCTCCTCCTCCTGATCGGGCTCCTGGGCTGCCGCCCGGCGCCCCGCCGCCACCGGCCCTGCCACCGCCGGCCATGCCGCTGCCGGTCGCGCCGCTACCGGTCGCGCCGCCCGAGGCCATACCGCCCCCCCCCCGCGTTCGGTGCCGTCACGGGGCCCCCCCGCCCCCCGCCGCCACGCGCCGCGGGGCCTGCCCTGCCCCTCGTGGGAATAAAAATGTTGTTTTTGCGGAGTTACGTTGTTTAAAGGTAAGGAATGGGGTATTGAGGTGTGCTTGCAGCGATAAGAACGCTTAGCAGGCGACCTTGTAAAACGCAGACAACCAGACTCCGTAGAACAATTCGGGGAAAATCACGGTGTTGAGTCAAGTCAGGTAAGTGAAGAAACATCACCGCTTCAACCAGTAGAAAAGTCAAATCTGAAATTTAACAGGCCGGCAACGGAAGGCCATGCATTGTCTGGGAAGCATCGGACAGATTGTGAGCCTGGATCACCCCCTCAGTGGGGAAACAGGGGAGGGTCCCGTCATCAAAAAGTATATAAACTGGGTTTTGGAACCAGCAGGGGCGCTCCTGCTCGTGGGACGCCCGCCACTGCGATCGCGAATAAATTCCTGCTTCGCTGAGCTCCTCGCCTGAGCCCAAGTTCTTGGCTACGGAGTGTTTCTCACAATTTGGGGGCTCGTCCGGGAGCCAGTCGCCTACTGGGGAGCCCCACCGCCGCAGCAGCAGGAAGGCATGCCCCGCTGATTTCAGCGGTCCTGTGCATCGACGGCGGCGGTTCTGCGGAGAGCTGACAGAGGGCCCGAGACTGATGAAAGAGGCAGGATCCGTGAAGGAGTGGGGAAGGGAAGAAGGCAGGCACTCCGGCTTTGAGAATTGATCCGGTAACTCTGTGCACAGACCAAGGTAAGAAATAGGAAGTATTGCCTTGGGGGTCGGGTGAGACTCTGTGTGCCGTGTGATTGAGACGTACTTTTGTACGGAGCGAGTGTGGAGTCCTGATCCGCGGTTCCGCAGCTCCGCGAGGGGCGCGGCCGGAGACGGACGAAGCGTGAGCTAAGGGAGAGAAAGGAAGAGTCTCGGGAAATGCGGTGTATGGTAAGCCCTTGCACGGGGAAGTGCTTGGCAATACACCAGGGAAATTTGGTGTGCGGTAGTCCTCGCACGGACGGGACGCCCGCCACTGCGATCGCGAATAAATTCCTGCTTCGCTGAGCTCCTCGCCTGAGCCCAAGTTCTTGGCTACGGAGTGTTTCTCACACCCTCCCCCTCCCTCCCTCGCGCGCCCCCTCCCCTCACGGGAACGCGCGCCCCCCCCTCCCGCTGCCGCTCCCGTTCCTCGCCCCGCCCCGGTCCCGTCCCGGTCCCGCCGCCCTCCCGCTCCCGCCCTCAGGACCCGGCCGCCATAATGAACCCCGGCCCGGCCACCGTAAGCACGGGGCTAGGAGTCACCTCCAGAGCCTCCCCGCGCCGTGGCGCCGACCGCTGGTGTGCCGCAGCACCGCGCCGGGCGTGGGACGGCGCCCCGAGCCCACAGTGCTCGTCAGAAAAGCCCCGCACCGACAACCGATACCCCCGCACCGACAACCGATACCCCCGCACCGACAACCAACAGCCCCCACGCCGACAACCAACGCACAAGCAGAGTTTTAGGCCGGATTCGTGGCCCCGTTGGTCCGGGAAGCGGTCGTCACGCTAAATTCTACCTTACGGCAGGGGAACGATGGGCATCGTGACAGATCGCCGCCCCAGAAAATAAACACATAAATAAATAATAAAAACGATAACGGGACGTGAATCGTGCCCTTAATAACAGACATTGGGCAGTGAAATCACCGACTTCTGCAACAATCCGTGCTCAGGGAACTGACTAAAACCCCTCCTGCATTGGCCATGTAATAGCTAGGCAAACATCACATAATGCTTCCCTCCCTCACGTACACCAAAGCTATTAAGGCAACCATAGTAGTGTGATAACGTGATTTTTCTCCTCCAGATCAGCGTCAAAGGCAGCTACGCTAGGTTTGCTCATAAGTTCAAACGCTGCTTTATTTATTTATTTAAATGCCATTTTTCTTATTTAGAAGGATTTCCATAGGGTGACAGGCCTTTAATGACACTCACGACTCAGAAACATTTGCCGATGCAGTCAAACGGTGTCTATTAACGCGAGGCACTGAAGTTAATTGCTATTAAAAATGAGCCAAAACGAAAGGCAAGTATCTGCGTGTCCAGCAGAATGACAGCGATCATCACCATTTGATCAACCTTCCCTGTGAGTTCTATCTGCAAGTTACTTTGAGGTAGTGCTAGAAAGAAGCGGTTGGTCCAGAGCATCCCTGCAAAAAGAAACATCCACGGCTTAAGTACCGTTTACTCTTTTGGTATCCTTTTAAGTACTTTTAACCGTTTCGGACTCCTGCCTTTTCCCGGCTCACTGATGACAGCATTAGTAGCCCCTCAAGCTACTGTCCTACAGCCTTTCCCATCAGTGAAGAGATAGGAAAAACCCCACTACTTCTTGGAAGAGAAAACCAGCAGGTTTTTGAATAAAAGCACTCTCTGTTGCAGCTAGGTACAACGAAAAGAGTTTATGAAATCATTACGGGACATTCCTGTAGAAAACTTCCTCAAGCTTGGAAGAAAAAAAGCCATTTCAGCTAAGTAAAACAGAAAATAACTGGAAGAAGTGAAGTATGGCGGTGTTGGAAAAGTTGCTTCAAAGACTTGTTTAATTAAAAAGAAGGAAGAAAGCAAGTTCCTACTGCAATCCCATCTTTGTCAAACTGATGGCGGGCACCAGTACGATGTGTTCAGCTAACACAGGCTGGAAGTTGTAACTGCAGCTGTGAAGTTTACCCAGTAAAAAGACTCCGCAAAGCATTCTAGCAGTTCCGATGCAATCACTGCTTCCTGAATTTGTGACTCACGGTTAACACGGCAGTACAGGAAGAAGTCTGGCATTCACTGTGCTCTTACGGTAAAGAATCTGCACTGCGCACACCATCCCAAGCCAGGTATGCGCTCCTAACAGGAAAGGACGATAGGCTGATAAGTCTCAGCAGAGGGAAAAAGACATCAGAGAACTACTTTATAACAGCAGCACGCGGGCTGCAAGCGACGTTCTCTTCCTCTCATCATTTTCATTTCTGTGGACTCCAAGAGAATACACTCCCAACATTTTTCAGCTCTGGAGAACAAACAGCCCAACCAATCTCATTCACTGAACTACAAAACTGGTATTTTCGCTATCTAGTCCGGAAAAGGAGGCGCACGTCTCTAACGTACAGTGTAGAGACCTTGTTAATAGGCAAAGTCTGCATAAAATAGGTGGCCACAGCCTGATTTTCTGACGTTCAGGGCCTTGGGTCACACACCACCACAGTATCAGACTTAATGAAGTCACCAATCTATGTGGGCCCCTCATTACACAGGTCACCTGTTATGGACCAACCTCTCAAAGGCCAAAAAACAGCACTGATACTGCCGGGCCAACACATATCTGTAGCATCCCATTTCTGGGTGACAACACAATGAATGTTTCCACAAAGTACTCGATGCAACCTAACTACTGTGTTTGGTGAGGCAAAGCAAGCCGTGTCAAAGCAGCGTAGCACCCAGGCACATTCCTGGAAGATGTTTTGCTGCTCACGTTGAAGAAAATAGATAAAAAAATCCTGTGCAGTTTGCACTTCTGAGCTCAAGTACCACAGCTATGCACTACAATTGAAGTGGCATCAAACCTTGTAAGGTTTTGAAGCTTCAGCACTGCCATCCAAATTCAAGGAGGCTGCATCTATTATCTTGAATTTGCCCCAGCTCAGTCCCCTGAAACAATTCCATAGACACGGACAAGCAACCCTTTTCCCACCCAGATTCTTTGCTTCATCTATTCCACCTCTACCTTGTGTCATATTCTTATTAATCTGCCCCTCAAAAGACTCCCTGGCTCACACAAAGAAGCAACCCAACAAATCCCTGTTCCCAGCCACGTTGCTTTCATGCTTTGGGAAGAGTTAACTGCAACAGCTCTAACTGTGATGCCACCTCACCCCCTCCACCTATGTGAGGTTCTTTGCCTTCTGTCTCCTCCTACGTGTACACCTGCACTAGAACCAGGAAGAATGTGCTTCCTACAATACTCCAAGAGCCTCTTCTGTTTCAGGATGTCATCATTTCAATTCAGGACTGAAAGTATTCCTAGCAAAGACCCAACAGCTAATAGCTAACAGAAGCAGTTGCTGGTGATCAGCTACAAGTAACCTGGAAGTACTGAGGAGTCACAAAAGAGAATTTGCATTACATTTAAGAACAGCATGCAGCTTAGGACCACTGCTTTCACTGACTACACTAAGCCATAAAAAAGAATTGGATTCTTACCTGCCATCACAGCAATTATGGTTTATGTTGCCCCCAAAACACACACGGCAGTACCAGAACTGTGTCAACTAGCTTTAACAGCTTCCCCAGCTATTAAGTACAGTAATTTCTGCTTCCTTTTTTTTTCTTGGAGGAATATTCTTTTGTTTCCAGCCTCACTTACTTATTATACACACTGTTAATTAGCAACTATTTCTCCATACTCATAGGGTTATGGAGTCCCTATGACTGGAAAAGACTCTGTACCCTTCAAGATAAGAACAGCATAAAGGCAGCAACTCGCAAGACTGCTCTAGCTTAAAGCAAAGCTTTCCTCATTGCTCTCATCTCCTTTGACTTGAGTACTGTCATCCTTCTACCAGAGCTTTAAAAACTTCATTACCACGAATGAAGGAAGACCAGAGCAATCAGAGAGGGTAGCAGAGGGTATAACTTAAGGAGCTGTTACTAGGATTTTTTTATTGTTCCTGGTGGACTATTTTTCTCCTTGCCAGCAAGGAGGGAAAACCAGCAAGTTGTTTTCTCCAAGATTTTTTTTTTTTAGGTTTAAGAACATGGATTATGTTGTAGCAATTTCTTCGCTGTAAAGCGTCAGCTGAGAAGTCTAACAGTAAGAAGGGCAAGGGAAAACTGAATGCTGATGCAGAGAGTGCCAGCAGACATCATCCTCATTCCACGGGATGTTTGTAGCTATGGCAGTTGAAGTCTACACTTCCATATGCTTAACATACCCTATTTATAAGCCAATTTTAGCTGACCTAGCATATATCAGTAGTACAGTTAGAGCCAGCAGCCTGCAGGAAAAAGTGGGCACAGGTGTTTCCATAGCAAGGCCTGTGAGTGTCTCCCATACATACTTCCAGTTTAAGCAAGCACATGAAAGGCTTGGCTTGTCGCTTACCTAAGGAACCAGGAAAACAAGGGAAAGCTAGATTTTGCTTGTGTCCTAATGCCCATATAAAAATAAAGACAGATGAAATACCCTTACTACCTTGTTAAATTCCATAAGCCGGAAGAGAACGTGCTGCACACAGGTACAAGTAAAATCCCTTGCTGGCAGGTTTGCAGAAACAAATTTTTTATTTACACAGGCAAGTCTTATCTTTAGACCCCATTTACCTCTTTACATTTCTCGAATATTTACATGACTTCATGATGCTCCAAGAAGAGAGTGATGAACAAAAAGATTACAGAAACTGTCAAAAGCATAGCAAAAAAACCCCAACCTATCATTGTGCTTTAAAACTTTTGAGCTAGAATAATGTAGAAGAAATGTAGTTTTAGCACTTTGGTCCTAACGGTCATGCTCTAGAAGACACTTAAATAGCAGAGGGGATTTCAGAAGTGACCGTATCCAGAGGTTGCCAGTGACAATTCATGAGTGAATCGTAGAGTTCTTCGCTTGTCTCCGTGAATTGTCTGTTCATTTCATCAACATCCAAGTAGAGCTGTGGATCTGAAAATAAAAGCCTGGTAAGTCCAAGTATCAAATCTGAGGCATGCGCACAAAAAAACTTCACGTGAAATGGCTAATAAAATGTATTTTAAGCTAAGTGTAATAAGCTATTAGATCTACTAATTTTAGTGAGGTATTTAGTCCTCTAAAATTTTGAGCCTCACAGCTCCAACTTTTGGGAATTTGTATATTAGAAGGCTGGGACTAGAACCGTCTTTCAAGATAAAGACAAAGACAATGTTTAAGATAGTAAAGATAACGTTTAAGGATAATCAGCCATGAAACCCTCCCAAGAGTCATTTAATTCACTTCTACGGCAATACACGTTACATAGGATAGTTTCTAAACACTAACACAAAATGCCTCCACGTGAGGAACTTTGCAAACCTTCCAGGACACAAATATGTTTTGTACCGTATTTGTAAGTGCAAGCTGAATCCTCCTTTTGGAATCTGCAACATAAGCTTTTACCTCAGGGTGGAGAACAAAGCTTTTGCATATTACTGAGTTTCTAATATAAAATCTGTTTAGCGGAACCAATACAAAGAACAAAATTCTGTCTTAGACCATTTTCAAATGGGAATGAAGGCACAGGTACAAGAAACCTGCTGCGAAGCATTGACAGTGTCCCGTTTTACTTGATGCGGTCAGTGTATGCTGTATCAGCTTTAAAACCCCAGCTGATTGCAGATCAACCCCACAGAGGTTTGACCTCAGCTGAATTTTCAAGATGTTCTTCATCCAGTAGAGGTTGGCTTGTATTGTTAAAAGGCACAAGGATGGCTAAACTCAAGTGACAATGATAGAACCCTTATTACCGTCAGTAATTAGGTCATCACCGCTTTCAGTCATAACTGAAGATTCCTGAAAGACAGAAAAGGCTAAGTTTAATCATAACTCATTTCAGAAAGCATCACAGATTCAAAGTGCTGCAGTCTCAATCCATTCCTTCTTCCTACAACTACAAGGATAGATGGCATTTTATCTACTTATTTTTAGAAGAAAGCCAATATTACAGTACAGGTTGGAAGGGACCTCCGGAGGTCACAACTAATACATTGACCACGATAAGACCACTTACAACAACTGTTTAATTTGCTTTAAGCAAAGCAAATCAGAAGAACAGGAACAGAAGAAGCGTACGCAATTATGCTGTCAAAACCATTCTTTGGTATGCGTGAACAAATAATGGTGTATAAATCACTAATTCTATGGATTTACTATTTAAGCACTTAAATACAAACACCTCTGAATGGAATCTGCTCTTTTAACTTCACACTAAGCAGAAAGCATGTTTTCAACTTCGGATTCTTTTTGCTGATTCACACAAATCTGTACAACATATTATCTGTGAAATATTTTCTTTACAGCAAGCGTGCACTATCTTTACCTCAAAAACAGCTGGAGCCATTAAAGAATCTCCTAAAGAGCAGTCTCCAACAGCTTGCATGCTGTCACAGGGAGCATAGGAGCTGTAGTTGTAGTCAGCGTAAGCATCGTAACTCCTCTGCGAGTGGTAGTTCTGGTAATCTTGGCAATAATCATTATAGTTGTATGACTGGTACCGCTGCAATTCTGCTTTCAGTCTGAAACATGAGAAGTTGCATACAGTCAGAGAACAAGAGACTGTAAACCCAGTTCTGAACTTAAACAATTTGTCAGCTTACAGACTTCAAAGCTTAAAAGGAAGCTTTCCTAAACAGTCACCTAAGTGACAGCTTAAGTCACAGCTCAAAACCTCATTTCTATAGAAGCAAGCATCCTCACCTTTGCCAATACCAGAAGGAATTGTTCTCATGGATTAACTCCAGAGCCTTGACATGGTTACCTGTACACATCAAGTATTTTTAGCGTTGGCATAAGCAAGCTGCTGCTAAGTCTCTGTGCTTTGCTAAAGATTGATTTAAGACCAGAGACATTTATCAAGCACAGCTGCTTTAAAGATGCAGTCTTAACCCTTCTATCTTTTGTTTGGTTAATTACTAGATCTTATTTCCAGAAAGAAGTGAATGGAGTCAGATTATCCATTTCAAAGGAGCATCTGACACCGCCTGTCAGTTTGCCATGTCTACCTCCACCTGCTCAGTTTTTTTGTTTGTTTAAAGTCCATTAAACATTCAACAGCTGCCAACTATACCGCTCAGGTGAAGTCAGTCTTGCTTAACAACACAATCGCGATTCTCCAGCATGACGCCTTATTATTAGTGGGAGAATTACAAAATACACTGGTTCTTAAGAAGAAAGGGCCAGCTGATTAGCTTTCACTACTTTCCCTTTCAAGATTTTCCCAGGGGCAGCTTCAGACTAATGACAAGAACCAAGACAAGTGCTATCTGTACTAAAACTGAGGTACACTGCATAAAGAACATTCAGATAACCCAGCTGCATATTCAAAAAAATCCGCTGTTTAGACTTGTCTTCACTGATTCTGTACAGGCAGACCTCCTGTGTTTGCAGTGCCCAGTTTCTCTCACTTGAATTGGGGATGCAGAGAAGTGAGTTCTATGCTTTTGGGGAAGAATACAAGCTGAAGGCATTCTGAAATAGCTTCCAAACTAAGCAAACATGAGGGACAAACTAATCCAATGGCTGGGTATTTCAATACTAAGAGAGCACGGTACTCAGCCATTCAGAAACGTATTACTGATGTGTATTTTAATACCTACATTTGTTTCAATGCTGCAAAGCTACACAAGTTCTAATAAAGAGGTAATCCATTGTCTTGTTACTGTAGTAAACAAACAGAAGATACATCATCTTAGGTCTTCTGCTTCCAGCTGCACTCTTCCTACATACAGTTGTGTAGGGAAGGAAAATCTGAAAATACTGTTGACGTTCTTCTGGATAGCCGAAGCAAGAAAACATGTTTGTGGCTTATTCTTGTTTTCAAAATAAAACAATATTAATTTAATCAAAAAATTTTGGCAAAGAAGTTTGGACAGTGCTCTCTTGGAGAAGAGCATTTCCATTCTAAAGCAGAAGGAGGCAACATTTGCAGAATTATGCTAGGTAAACAGAAACAGAAGTGTCATTTTTTACTATTTAACAGAACACACAAGCTAACCTCATGAACATACTGAAATTGTTTATATGAAGTCCTGTTTTGTCAGTATCCTGGATCAAAGTTCATCAAATTTGGTATCAGTTCTTTAACCGTTCAGAGACCTGAATTGCCTTAAATAAGTGATAGAACTGAGCCGGTAGAGTAAGAAACCCTCTCAGGAAGTGCTAAGCTTTAAACTCCCCATTGCCCTAAGCTCATGAAAAGCAAAGAATAGCATTCTAAACCTGTTCTAGTAATAACGCCTTTGGCTTTCTCCCTGCGTTCCCATTTTTCCCCCCCACTTCTTTCCTGTCAGCCCACTATAAAACTAGTTATGTGCTTCTCTCAAACTAGAGGGAAAGCTCTAAGAACAAGAACTTCCTAGCATATAAAACCACTTGTTGTCCCTTCTACCTTATACAGGCCCAAACCTGAAAATATTTACCAATGCATTCAGCTTTGCTACTGTTGAGAAACAAGGCTGGTTACAATGGCAGCTAAGCCCAAGTTGCGCTGTCTGGCTAGACTTAACAGTTGGATTCCCCCAGCCATCCTGAAGCAGGTTGATGAATCCAGGGAGTCAAAACATAGGACTTCTGCATTTCTGGTTTTGTAGACTGCATCCTGTGTACAGCCACTACAGCAAGGGCCACAGACTTTCCAAAGGCAGAGCTACAAGAATCTGATTATTTAGAATAACTGTATCAATGCACAACTCCTTGGTTACCTTTTAGAAATTCCTATGCTCAGCTGGATTCCTTTTCCCCCCAGACCTGGTGCGTTCTGGCAGTCTTGCAGTGCCCTCATCTGATCACCTTGCTCACCAAATCTGACATAGGCATACCCTCTACTATTTTCAAAAGGGAGAAAACCAATTCTAGTATGCATAACAGTTACAAAGCTAACGAATTCAGTTTCTGTCTTCTACAAAAACCAGAAGATAGCAGCTACTATAGCTTCTATTACTTAAGGAACCTCTCTGGCATGTGCACGTGCACAGAATAGGCTTTCACCAAATTAAAACACTTGGGCCAGAAGCAAAAAGCTTATTCCTTGGTAGCATTAAGATGCAACTCACTGAGAGCCAGCAAAACAATACATTTTAAGTGCTCTCTGCGTAAGTAATCAGATTCCATATTTCTGCATATACAGCAGTTAATCAGTTAGCACTAACCCACTCCTTTTGGAGCCACAAACTTTATTGGTCACAAACACCAAGAGCTGGCTGTAATTATCTGAACCAGTATTAACCGGTACCTCTGAACTCTTCAAACAAAAATATCTTTCAGGTGCTCTTAGAAGAACAACATCAATTGCCTGCAACAATTTGATGGCTTTGCTAAACGGAGCACTGAAAAGCACAGTGGTACAGTTTCTTTTGTAGCCTGTTCAGAAATTATAGCCCCGTGCCTACAGCTTCAAATCAGGCCAAGCTTACCAGCCCAACTCTTACAGCTTAAGTTCACTGCACTCGAATGCCTTCAAGACGTGCTTTTAGGAGCCATGGAGAAGAACCCTCTGGTAAGACCACCATTATAAAGTACTGAGTGTTGTTTTACACTTAAAATAGAACTATCTGTTACAGTCATTCATCGGCTTTCCCTAGGCTGCTGCTCTCTCACTACTGAATGTGATCCTGCTCTCAGTTTGCCACTAACTTTTTCCCCCAGCGTTTATGGCCTCTTTTCATCTATGACACTTTTAAGGGACTACACCGTGTTGAAAAATGCTGGTTAACATTTCCTTTTACACAAGGTGCCTCATCGAATTTTCCTGACTAAACCAAACCCCAGAACCTTAACTAGAAGAGGAAGCACACAAACACACATGCCTCCCTGGCCACCATATCTCCCCAAAACATATCTGTTCAGTAACAGGTCAACTGTAAGAATACTGCGATTAAAATCAGTATAGCTCTATACACTGCTTTTGTTCGGGATTACTAGCTAATGTCCTTCCCCTTACCCCTTCTGGAATTAATACTGAATTCTGTACTCCAAAACGCGGTTCTTAATTCATACAAATGACATTTAACAATCAGAATTTTTCCACACAGTGATCCTCAATAAAAACTTCAATCCTCTACTGCAGTCTTTCAACAAATTAAAGGAATACAAAACTGGCTAATAACTGTTCAGTGATTTTTGGACCTTTGTAGCACTAGAGTAACAGCAGTACACTCTGCAGCATAGTTGCAAGTAAGTGGGAGTAAGATACTCTCTCTCATCTCTTTTTTTCTCTGAAAAGTGTGAGGCCTCTATTTCACCATACTAAAGATTTTACCACCAACTGTACTGCTAGCATTGAGACACTGCAACTTCTGTGCTTGTATGAGATGCAGGACAGGTTCCTTAAGGTGTCGCGATTTTTTGTCTAAACCTAGTGTTGAGATCAAAAAAGGGATTGCTACTAATTGCGTACGTATCAATAACCAGGACAAAAGACATGCTGCATATAGGAATTAAACTTTTTCTAAAGCTCTAGTACATGAACATATCAAATCCCGCAGATTTTTTCTAGTATGGTTTCAGAGGTCTTACTTGATGGACATAAGCGCACAAGTGAAGACAAAAGATACACTGTTTACCTGAAGTACTGGTTTGCAAGTACTGCTTCTCTTCTGTCCTTCCCAAAATAAACGGTGAGGCAGCTGCAGACTCTGCACCTGAACACTCTGAGTGAACACCGAATGTAAATGATGGCAAGGCAGCATTTTGTGGACGCAGCCGCAGCACCAAAACCTGCAGAAATAAGTGAATGTCAAGTCCGTAACCCACGGTGTAACATAAGCGCACGATGGACATAAGCGCACAAGTGAAGACAAAAGATATTCTGTTTACCTGAAGTACATGAAGGTTTGAACTACATTCTAGTCCTGATCTTTCCAGTCAAAACTGTTTAAAAAACAACCCACCAAACAGTAAAAGAAACAAGAAAACCCCATGCTTCCTCTCTACATAAAACTTTTCACAATTGTGTTTTCTGCCCACCACCTGGCTTTAAAAAGTATACGAACTTCTTTGAAAGATCATGTTTTTAGTCTGAACTCCAAATGAACAACGTGTAGGGCATGTAAAGAACAAGCACGTCATTAATGAAAGCTTTTCTCTAAAAAGGATAAACTTATTCTTGGGGAAAAGTGTGGAAACAGATGTTATCTAGGCAATATTCCTACAGGAAAAACGAATAATTTTGCCACACCTCAAAGGAAAAAATAATTGTGCTTAACAGGTAAGAAAATAAAAAAAATCAGAGCAAACCAAAAAATAAATCACAGAATATGCATCCTCGTTTTAATCATGAAGTATTACCTTTGAGCTCTGCTTTGGTGCTTGGCTTTGCACTTTCACAGGCTACACACTTCGTGGCCTCTGCTTTGTTTTGAACCAAGCAGGTCTCCCAATCCCAGCTTCCTTCAGGCTTCTTGAATTTGTCTAAATCCAGAAATTCTCCAGAAGGAGCAGAAAATGCAGATGCACTGCTACTGGTCACAGGTGTTGGACCCTCTGTGAGACAAACAAGACAGTTAACCATCCTGTTTGAATATGAACTATAAAATGAGCATTAACTTTTAAATTTGATTTGTCAAATCCCACAGAAATGTTCAAAACTACTCCGCAACTCCCCCCCCCCCGCCCCTGAAAAAAATAAAAGCCACCAAAAACCCACAAAGAAACAAACAAACAAACAAAAAAACCAGAGTGGAACTCAAAGCTTCCAAACAACACACAACTCTGTTCAGCACACAAGCTTCTGCTGCTGTTGACGACAGTGTAACCTCCATAAAGAGGCCTGACAGGTGCCTTTTAAAGAAAAGGTGCCTTTTAAGAGAGAAGCAGAAGATAATGCTTCAAATTCAAAACCGGAAAGACAAGAATGGCTCTTCCCTTCCACAGCACACGCAGAAAACTTTTATCCTAGTATTACTTGCATCGCTCTTCCTCTTGACGAGTGCAACGTAACCGTGCAATTCACTGCACCATGGTCACAGTAAACCCCTCATTTCCAAAATTCCTCCTTGCAATGGCAAGAGCCTCAGACAAAGATGCCGACTGACCGCTCAGAGGTTGGAAGTCCAAGAGAATCAACTCTGTCTGAAATCCATTATCTTACCTCATGAAATTTCAGTCTTACCGCACAGGATGATTACAAAAGCCCGGTCTAGTCCATCTTAATTTGTTTCTTCCACGATATATTTGCACAGGTGTTTTTCGATGTAATGGCATGTTAAATGACATTTAGAGTCAAAGTTAGAATTAGAATCGTATTTTAAAAACAATACAACCACGCTCAAAATCAATTACGGTCACACACAATGGGAAACAACCCAGTACTGCCCTGAAGAAGTTACCCAGCGGGTCACTCGCTTTCTTGAAGCCTACCACTGACCTTCATAGGCATCTCTCTGCTTTAGCTTAAGACTAGTTAAGACTACACTGTCTTGAAATCTGGCTTCACATCTCCCCTCAATTACATACAAACGGTGAGTAGAGGCATTTTGGCCACATTCTGTAATTTTTTTTACTTATTTTTTGAAAGAGAAAAACGCAGTCATTTTTAACTCTTTCTATGGAGTTCTCATTTTCGCCAGTGAAAAATCACTATGTTGTTTTTAAATTAAGTCACCCACTTCAGCCATCTTCCCTCACCAGCTGCAAAGCCGGGGGTATCTGCATTGATCCAGCTCCGTACTAATACATTTCACAATCAGTTCAATTTATGCGACAGGCTGGAACCTGGGCTGAGACCTCTGAAGTGCCTGTAAACCAATCCTGCAGACAGCCGCTAACCCATCAACCGTACCTGGGAATCGTGTTGCTTAAAATATTCCATATATGCAACGTACTTTTATTCTGTACAAGATTCACAGAGGCTAGGATGGAAACAACAGGAAAAAAAGGACCATACCTGGTTTCTCAGACTGACAGGCTACACATTTGTTATCTTCCGTCTTATTTGGTACAAGGCATATTCCACAGTCCCAAGAGCCTTTCGCCTTCTTAAATTTGTCTCCAAAGCCCAGAGTGGCTGTTGTGTCAGTGCTGCTCGAGGAGGATGTCACTGTCACCGAGCTGTCTGTGACCACTGGTCATGTCAGAGCAGGCATTACTCCCGTTCCAGGTTTTGGTGTCTCACATGCTATACATTTTGTAGCTTCCGGTTTGTTTTGGACAAGACATGTATCACAATCCCACGTTCCAGGTACTGTTTTGAATTTGTCTCCAAAGCCCAGCATCCCTGCTGGGGGCGCTGCTGGCTTTGAGGTGTCGCATTGACTTGAACTTACTGTCTGTTTCATACTCTCAACTGTTGAGGCTTTAGTAGCTTGACAAGTTACACATTTGTCCTTTATGTCTTTGTTTTGCAGAAAAGGGTCACATGTATCAGATTGCCAGTACGATGCTTGTTTAGAAGTCTCTTTACCTGCAGAAAAAGTTGTTATTGCAGGCCTAGTATAAACCACTGTGCTTGTCGTAGGTTGTGCAGACGTAGAAGAGCGTGTTTTCAACAATCCAAAGTCTAGGAAGCAAGAAAAAAAAGTCTTCCTGTTAGCGCAGCACCTCACTACATGTAACTAAGTGACTTTACTAGAGGGCAAAAATTTCAACTCAGGTGCCAATGGTTACAACTAGACATTCAGACCGAGCGCAACAGGAAGTCCCCAGAAATCTTATCGAAACGGATGAAATTTCATCTGCTGCACTGGGTCACAACAGAACATTTCGTTAAAGCTTCATTTAACTCTTTGTTTCCAAGCAAGCTTTAAATCAACATTTTCACTGGTCGATACAAGTACAAACAGACAGTAGCTGACTGAAATCTGACAGTCCAACGTGGAATGGAAATAATACAATTTGATTAAGACGCGATGCCCAATCGAATCAAATTTCTAAAGCTCCTCCTTCCGTAGCAGATGACTCAGATCTACTCCAGTAACTGTACAGAAGTTTGTACTCGGAGCAGCAATCCATACGGTATTTTCCCACAGATGCTGAATATTAATTAAATAATAAAAACTCAAGACAATTGAACAACTGTCTAATTTTCTATAATCTTTTTCAAAATGCATCGGACGCAGGACAACTCCTTATTTAAAAGGTGGCAATTTTAACAGAAAAGACAAGCTACTAATACAGAAAGACTAAAGGAAATGCATCTTAAACAGCAGCTCAAGTTGCTTGTAAATCTACCTTGAACATAGTTGTTTTGTGGTTTGTTTGTTGGGTTTTTTTTAGTCAAAACTGAAGTCTTTGAACAATGTGGGTTTAGATTCTGCTTCTTTTAAACCGATAAAGAAAGTGAATGTCACTTCACTCAGAGGTCTTCCCTTAAACAAAATGCACAATGTATTTTCTCTCACTTAGCTCTTTCCAACAGAGAAATGTGCTGCCTTCTTAACAAGTATGTAAGTTAGAAGAAGACTTTTGGGAAAAGATCAAATTCAATAAAGCCCTTTTTCTTAAAAGATATCTTTTCCACAGACACACTTTATGAAACTGTTGAAAACAATTGCAATTGCTTAAAAACAAAATTCAGAAAAGGGTTTTTAACGTAAAACACTCCACTGCTGTTTGCAGTTTAAATTTTAATCCACAGGAGCCATTGTAAGCTAAGGCCCAAAGATTCGCAGCTTTCGCCATGTATTTGGAACTGAAGCTCTTTCCTGTTCTTTCTTCACCTGGGCTGAAGGTGGGACAGGAGTGTTGAGTTTTACAAACATTTCCTTTTCAATTCCACAAATTGTATTTACTTAAAATGTGGACGTGGTCTACCTTGACCTCAGTAAGGCTTTTGACACCGTTCCCCACAACATTCTCCTCGAGAAACTGGCTGCTCGGGGCTTGGACTGGCGTACGCTTCGCTGGGTTAGAAACTGGCTGGATGGCCGGGCCCAGAGAGTTGTGGTGAATGGAGTTAAATCCGGTTGGAGGCCAGTCACTAGTGGAGTCCCCCAGGGCTCGGTAGTGGGGCCGGTCCTCTTTAATATCTTTATTGATGATCTGGATGAGGGCGTCCAGTGCACCCTCAGTAAGTTTGCAGATGACACCAAGCTAAGTGCGTGTGTTGATCTGCTCGAGGGCAGGAAGGCTCTGCAGGAGGATCTGGATAGGCTGGAGCGATGGGCTGAGGTCAACTGCATGAAGTTCAACAAGGCCAAGTGCCGGGTCCTGCACCTGGGGCGCAACAACCCCAAGCAGAGCTACAGGCTGGGAGATGAGTGGCTGGAAAGCTGCCTGGCCGAGAAGGACCTGGGAGTATTGGTGGATAGTCGGCTGAATATGAGCCAGCAGTGTGCTCAGGTGGCCAAGAAGGCCAACGGCATCCTGGCCTGTATAAGAAGCAGTGTGGCCAGCAGGTCGAGGGAAGTGATTGTGCCCCTGTACTCGGCTCTGGTGAGGCCGCACCTCGAGTACTGTGTTCAGTTTTGGGCCCCTCGCTACAGGAAGGACATGGACGTGCTCGAGCGAGTCCAGAGAAGGGCGACCAAGCTTGTGAGGGGTCTGGAGAACAAGTCTTACGAGGAGCGGCTGAGGGAGCTGGGCTTGTTCAGCCTGGAGAAGAGGAGGCTCAGGGGCGACCTCATCGCTCTCTACAGTTACCTGAAAGGAGGCTGTAGAGAGGTGGGGGTTGGTCTATTCTCCCACGTGCCTGGTGACAGGACGAGGGGGAATGGGCTAAAGTTGCGACAGGGGAGTTTTAGGTTGGATGTTAGGAAGTACTTCTTTACCGAAAGGGTTATTAAGCATTGGAACGGGCTGCCCAGGGAGGTGGTGGAGTCACCATCCCTGGAGGTCTTTAAAAGACGTTTAGATGTAGAGCTTAGGGATATGGTTTAGTGGAGTACTTAGTGTTAGGTCGGAGGTTGGACTCGATGATCTTGAGGTCTCTTCCAACCTAGAGAAATCTGTGAATCTGTGAATCTGTAAAATGAAACACCGATTATCTGGCTAATTCTCTTAGTACCTCATTTACAATTACATCCTAACACGTAAAGGAGATGCAACCCATCTGCTTTTCATCTTGCAGTTTTACTTCCAGCAACAAACACCACTTAGAATAGAAGGGGGCAGACCTAACAAACCTAACAAACGCAGCGCTTAATGTAATGCTCTCCTACATTCATATTTATAGCAGATACTCTATTAACCATAAGTCGTGTGTTGTTTTTTTTTTAATAAAAAATGCTAGCGTATTTTTTGCAGCATCTTTTTAAAAGGAGTTCATTATCTCACCAGGATTTTTTAGAACGTCTAAGACGCTTCCTTCCTTTAATACGTGGGCAGTGGTGAAGGGACCACCAGCAAAATCTTTGACCTCCTCTTTCTGTGTGTTGATGTTGGTTGAGGTGGTGGTGTCTTTTGAAACAAAAGAAAACAAAAACAGCTTTCACAATGTGACCTAGTTAGAGCAGATTATACTCACTTTTGTTAGAAACAAGAATTTCCAGCTTTCATGCTTCTCACATAAGAATCTTCACAAATTCTACTTACTTTGCAATGCTTTATGATTACAAGCAAAACAAAAAGCAACAAAACAAAACAAAAATTATAAAAGCAGATCTGTCACTGGAAAAATACTGCAGAAGTCCAACACTGCCTGGAATTGCTAGCATGCGCAGACAGGACACATTGAAGATTTAATGAAGAAAAAAAGAAAAATCAGCACTTCAGATCTGAAGTGCTAAAGTTTCAGTTACCTAGGGTAAGAAAGGGCGTCACTGGAGTACCACTGGGTCCAGAAAGTTCTGCCGATTTTACAACGGGAACACTAAATGTAAACCCAATCTGCTATGAACAAGAGAGGTTTTTCAGATTCTCAAGCCACAGGAACTTCAATCGAATGCACACACAAAACCAAATCTGAAAGCTGCTCTTCACATTTGTAGCACGCATGCTGAATGACAAATTATAAGCCAGAAGCCTACATACTTTTCTCCATCAAGGCAGATTCTGCTTTAGCGTTCTGCAACAGCCTACTAAATGCCTAAGAAAAAAAGTCAAGCTCCTTTATTATTTTACTTACAGAAGACGTAGGTAGCACTTCTGCCTCAGTAGATTTCACAATTGGAGATGAAAATGCGAACTCAGGACTGCTAACAGTACTTGTTGGTTGTATCTGTATTTTCAAAAGAATTAAAGGTTTATATTTAAGAGCAACAACTACCTGAATTCACTACCCAACAGAAGTCCCGCAGTGACGTCGAAAAACCTGATGTTTGAGTTATTTTGCAGATAAAAGTAATAATAAAACACAGGGAAGTTTCCAAGTGGGTATAGGACAATATCTTCAAAACCAAATTCCAGAAACTGAGAGGAAAAGCTGGAGATGCTACTTAGGTCTAAATGCACGGAAAAGCAAGCCAGGAAGCTGAAGAATGGCAAACTCAGCCCAATGATACTCCAAGAACTTCAGCAAACACCTCAACATGTTAAAGCAGCTGTCTACTTCAAACCGTACAAAAAATATTTCAAGTACTCTGGAACAGATTAATGTTTATTTTATTGCAATAATATGCCAATTATTGCACCCTAGGCTCATTCTATGTGAGGCTTATATGACCACGTTACCTCTAATTTAATAACTTAAATAAAGTTGTGGTTTAACCATTGCAGGCAACTAAGCACCACACAGCCACTCGCTCACTCCCTCCAAGTGGAACAGGGAAAAGAACTGGAGGTAAAGAAGTAAAGTTGTTAAATTTGAGGTAGCATTAATGACTCATCGCATGTAATGGCTACCTGGAAAGACAAATGCCATAACCCTGTACATACTCCCCACTCCTTCCCCTTCTTTCCCCCAGCATTTATTGCTGAGCACGATGCTAAATGGTGTGGAATATGCCTTCGGTCCTCTGGGCTCCGCTGTCCTGGCTGAGTGCCCTCCCAGCCTCTTGTGCATCCCCGACCTCCTCGCTGGCAGGGCAGCGTGAGACACAGAAAAGGACTTGTCACTGTGTAAGCACTGCTCAGCAACAGCTAAAACAACCAGTGCCTTACCAACACTGTTTTGCTCACAAATCTGCAACACAGCATCATCTAGCATCATCTACTACGAAGAAAATTAACTCTACCCCTGCCAAAACCACTATAAATAACTTGGCATAAAGTCCACACCCCCCTTCCCCCGCAGACTTCCACAGCATTTGAAGCAGTTATACAATCACGTTAAATGGGAGTTGGCAGGCTCTAAGACTGAGAGAAGCAGAATCAAAACATTTATGCCTTTTCCCCAAACTGGCATACAACCCCAATTCATTCAGCTGCGTAGAAACTAATATTTGTTAGTTTCACGAGCACCACAGAAAAAGTCAACTCGCAATAAAGCAGTATACTCATTGTAAACATTATTTATAGCATAAAGATTTACCTTGCCCGCCGCCGTCGCTGCTGCATCTGCCATGCCTGCCGCCTCCGTTGAATTTGCCACGCTTGTTGTTGCCACTGTTGACTTTGCCTTGTCCTTTGTCTTCAGTAGATATGGCATGCCCGCCGCCATTATTGGATATGTCAAGCCTGAGGGCACTGTTGAACACGTTATGCCTGACGTCGCCGTTGTATATATCATGTCCTCCACCTCCTCCTCTGATAGATCTGTCAAGTCCTCCACCTCTGATGGATCTGTCATGCCCTCCACCTCTGATGGATCTGTCATGCCCTCCACCTCTGATGGATTTGCCATGCCCGTCGCAGCTGCTGGAGTTGCCGTGCTCATTGCTGCTGTTGAAACAGCGCTCGGTGACGCTGAGACAGCGCTACTACCAACGAAACTAGAATTGAACTGAGGCAGCGATGCAGCACTGATGGGTAGGGGTATTTTCGGTAGCACTGGTTCCTCCACTTCCTAAAGTTGCAAATTTTAATTTTTCTTATACAAGACATACTACTTTCTCACCCCATCGCACCCAATTTATTAACAAAATTAAATAGAACAAAAATCCATACAAATTAAGAGAAAGCAAGTTTCCAGAAGAAATCCCGATCTCCCCACCTCTGTCTACCACGTCATTTTAATTTATGGCAGGCCTGCTTCCACATTATACTCTATTCAACAACTGTACAGCAAGAACACTGAAAGTTAACTCAAAACCTGTGCAGAACAGAGACGCACAGATCACATTTTTTTTCTTTCTTTTCTATACTTTAGTCATCAAAGCTCTGGAGAAGCATCATCCTTTCTAACTACCCTCGCATGGCTTCAATTAAGAGTACACTCTCAAGACAAGTGAGGAAGTGTTCCTCTTGCAAAATTAGGCAGGATAGCTGCCAAAGTTTCTAACTACTGATATTCAGTGCATCCTGTAGCTTACATCTGTTTCACAGTTTTGATTTGAAAAGTTTATGGAACTTTTGATATTTGGACCATTATTTTATTTGCGTTACAGGAATAAACAACAGTGTTTATGATTTCTTTATATTGCATCATCCGGAAGTCCCATTTAATGATTTGAAACTTAAATTAACTTAAATACTTAATATTAACTTAATATTAATTAAATACTTAATGTTAACGTAAATACTGAAATAAACTTACAGGCAGCTTATATAACATCCAATAAAAGAAAAAATAATCTGAATATTCATGGTCATAGTTTTATGGAATAGATTTTTCCTATTAAAATGAGAAAAAAACTCTCTCACAATGAGTTTGGTGAGTATCAAAAACTGAGTCATCGTTAGCAGACATGCAGAATGCTGTCTTCTACTACTCTTTTTCACACTCTTGGCCTGTATCTTTCTGTATGACTTAAATATGAAACCAAAAATTAAGCTTTTTTTTTCTTTTTATACTTGGCACTCGTTTCAAGTATCATTCCTGTAGAAAAACTATACAAACCTTCACCAAAACATTACTTCTCTTCTTAGGACTCATTCATTCAATTGCTAACGAGAAATGTTATAGTTTGAAGAATCTCCAAGGTAAGAGAATTAAAAATTTCAAAATTACATAAGCAAAGATCAGGTATTCAAACACAGGAAATCAATTGGAGCCTGCTCTGAAACCCACAAGAAAACAAAAACAATGCAAAAATAAAGCGGTATTGTTATAATTTACTATGATGCAATAAAACTGACACACTTAGCTAGTTACTTCAGTAAGCTCAGTGACAGCAATTAATTTAAGAGTCACTTACCTGTTCTTGTACAGCTCTTGATAAATAGTGTATTCCTCTTTCCCTTCTCATTTTGCCGCCTCCGCTACTCACTCCTGAAGACAGACCATTGGACGCAGCAGTACTGAATTTGTAGCTGGTCACATTGCTAGCACACGACAGTACAGAAGTTGGGGGAAACAAGAGAAAAAAAAATTACCAGCCAAATTGTTTTTTCAAGATATTAGAGCTGTTATTAGTCCTAGAATTGAAACCTGCTGATCAGAAAAAAACTAAAGCTGTCTCACAAGTTGCTAAACGCTGGTAAATACTTGATGTTCTAAATAGGAAAAACTTTATTAACAGCAGCAATGAAAAGGACATACATAAGTGCACCGTTCACATGGGAACAATGACTAAGCCAGAAGACCTGAAATAGAAGAGCTGATTTAGATTGTTATTTTCCAGTGCTTCCTTTAAATAGGACCGGTTCTCTGATTCTGCGATGCACGTGTATCTTTTGCAGGGATATAAAAGAACAGCTCACAAAAATACAGAAAGAGTGCACATATGCACACATACACATGGGAAACACTGCCAACAGCTCTGATAGAATAGGGACGCCTTAGACTTGTGTGGCAAGGTAATATGGCCTAAGCTTCAGAAGCAGCTCTTGCTTTCATGTGGCCATCAGCAGGAACAGCAGAGGTGTTTGGGTATGCCAACATTCCAGAAGTCTTTTCAGACATGAATACAGATCCCTTTTGTAAGGCATACAAAGGCATTTTTCTGGTACTTCAAAAAGCCTAGCTCAAAACCAGAAAGATACCCTAATCCAAGAGCAAATGGGGAAAAAATAACCCAAACCAGAAGTGGAATAGGGAATAACTCTAACAAAAGTACTATGGCAAGAAAATGAAGTATGCCTGGAAAAACTGTGACATCAAAGCTTATCTTGCAGCCAATCAGTCAGTCAGTACAAAAGTGCATTAGATCGCACTGGAAGACACCAGGTCAAACTCCCACAATACTGAGGAGGAGAACTGGTCTAAACTTGTCAAATACTTGACAACAGCCTGCTTAGCACTGTAACTGCATAGAGGAAGACAGATCCCTAAGGCATATGCTCAGACTTTTCTCTAATCCAAACTGTCAATCCATTAGAATTCTGAAAAAAGTCTTACATCAAAATAGATCTTCATTCAGACAACTATCGCTTGCCCGTAATAGCCCATATTCCTCTTTCTGTTAACACCTGTGAGCTTCAAGGGGGCAAAGACAGTTGTCAGCCTTCAAGCAAGTCTAATCTGCAATTGGACTCAGGATATAAAATATATATATACACACACACACACATAGATATATAGCATTGGTGGGCCAGAGATTTACTGAGTATTCCAACTCAACTGTCCAAAGGGACTCTTGCCAGCAGATCAGTGTGGTGCTCCTGCTCCAGAACATGGCACCCAACAGAGACCAGCATCACAAAAAACACTACCACCACTACCTACTCTACAAACAAAAGGTAGGGCACTGCAATAAACTTTGTGAACGAAATCAAAAGCAGTATGAGTTTTCTGTATCTCCTTCCTAAATGGAGAAGTAGAAAGGAGTTCTAGCAAAGACAATTTAGAACAGTTTGAAAAAAACATAATTAAAACCCAGCACCTGATTGCACCTGTACCAGAACCTTAAAGCCAGTCGCTTTCACCCCTAAAAAGGTGGTTGTTGTGAAGTCCAACTTTTAGATGCCAAAACAAAGTGTTGAGTTCTTTCTGCAAGCCAAAGAATGCCCATGGTCACCTAAGAATTGCTTGGCAGATGAGCATAGAGTCAACAAAATTCCCTGCTACTGTTCTTTGAAAAGAGCGACCCCCTAAAAACCGAGTGCAAAGTCTCTTAACTCAAGCATTATTACCCAAAACACCATTTGCCCAGAAGGAAAAGCCATCAATATTATCTGGAGGATAACTCATTTGACCTAAACCAAGAAAGCAGTATAACACAAAGCAGTCTCCTCAAGAAGAAATTCAATTAATTCTGCTGGATTTTTTTTATTTTAGAGATGAGTTAGCATTTGGCCTCAAATGATTCTAAAGAACACATGGTCTTCATGTGAACTCAAAGCAGACAATTAACTTCATCATGAAAGGAGTATTAAAAAAAAGAATAATAAATCATAAATCTTCCTCCATGTTTTTGCTTAAAAAATAAAGAGAAAAAACACATCAATAAACATCCTCCTGAACTGTAACTCACTTCCCCTACTTCACCTTCTAAAGAATACTTCAGAAAGAATCATCCCATTAGGACAGAGCTTTCAAACTGCAAGCAATTAAATAGCTAAAACTAATAGCTTTTCCCCTAGGGAACATTAGGAGGGACAAATTATTTTGTTATAAGTAAACTGAGTTATAAACCATGAAATATCTGTCAAAGCAAAATTTGTAACACTACAGATTTAGTTAAACTACAAACTGAGCCATATTTCCTGTAGAAGGAAAAAATAAGGCCTTCAATAGCAAAGATCCTTTCTGTGGATACAGCATTATAACGTGCCTCGTTTCCCATCTTCGTATCCTACTCAGAAGATAAACTTGGGATAAAAAGTGGTGTATCAGTAGTTTTATTCTTGCTCATCTTCCTTCCTTTCATAAAAACAACAATTTTCTCAAAGTTATATTGATCTTCAAACACAATCCAGACTTTGCAGCTCCCTCAAAATACAAAATTTTCATTGGATTTTCCATTCCTTTTACTGAGAACTGTCACCACCTTTCAGGTGCAGACCGTACTGAAAAAGGAGATTTCTTTCTTCCTTCAAGTAAGTTTTAAATTAATAGATGTCATACCTTTCAGATGGTTCTGCTCGCTGTTCTGCAGGCAAAGTCTTCTCTCTCATCCCCTGCAAGTTAAGTTTAGTTCAAGAGTTAGCTGAATATGTACAGAATACACAAAGTACCAACAACCACTTAATGTGTTTTTTTGTGGTTTTTATTTATTTATATTTCATTTTATAGCACTGAATACACCTCACCTACTTAACGTTGTTCCCTAATTCAGCATTG
Organism: Anser anser; assembly: GCF_964211835.1. Classification (NCBI taxonomy): domain Eukaryota; kingdom Metazoa; phylum Chordata; class Aves; order Anseriformes; family Anatidae; genus Anser; species Anser anser. The sequence goes on from NW_028154195.1 coordinate 64,097, forward strand.
TGGGTACAGTTCAGTTAAATTTTGGGGCTAAAGTAAGCATCACTGCTTCACTCAGCATTGAGGACAAACTGATAGAACACTAAATCAAATTTGTCAAATCCTCTAACAAAGAAAGTAATTATTTTAAACAAAATGACAAAAATTGTGTGTGTAGGGGGGAGAGTTTTCATCAAAACTTGTGTTTACCAGCCCCGTAAAAGGGACATACTTTTCTGTTTTCTATCATTTATCAACAAACAAACAAAAAAAAACCTCTACCCCCCTAAAAACTAAGCAGTTGCTGCTACATTCATTTTAGAACTTTACCAAATGGAGATTGTGCTGGCTAAACAATACAGAGATTGAAAGAGTTAAAAGCAATAAGCAACCAGTATTACTGTCCACTTTGATTTCCAGCCTAAAAAGCCCATACACTTAACACGTGGTCATTTGTACACTCAGACTGATACTGGAAACACAGATGTTTTTGCAGAAAGAGATGCCCATTTAATTTTATGGAAAATTTATCAGACTCCATCTACTCCAAAGCAATCAAAACCGATAACTCAGCACATTGTCAGAACTCTCACTTGGAGCACATAGCTCACCTGGAATAGTTTACACAGAACACGAGCATGTCTCATCAGTGACAGCTTTGTGTACATGAGAATATAAAAGGAAAACATTTCTGTCTTTTAATATTCTTTCACTGAGAACAGGATGACTCAATAGCACATCATGACATCGTGAAAACAACCACAAGACACTGAGTGTTCCAAAAACAGAATTAAATCCATAAAAGCTCAATCTATTTCACAATGGTTCCCACTGCCTTAAAGCTCGCCTCAAACACGCTATCAGTACTTTTTGCAAAGATAGGATAACAATTGGTTTGAGAAACATTCCAAGACTGGAAAAAAAAAAACAGGCACATAAGGACTCAAAAATGTACTCACTTGGAACTTTGTGTCTACTCTCTGGCAAATTTTGCTGGACTGAGTAGTTGAAGTCGGTGATGGTTCAGAATACCGCGTATAACGCATCGGTTGACGGTTTACTGTTGGTGTCACAAGTCTCTTAACAGGTGGAGGCTGGAATGCATTCTGGGATTCCAGCTTTGAAAGGGAACAGCAATCAATTTATCCTTACGTCCACCCAAATTAATTCCAATATTTATTGATGAAAACAAATTACAGAACTATAAACCTCCCCCCATCGGTCTTGGCACTCAGTGAATACAATTTGAAAATTCTAAAGACCGTTCAACTTGTCTTGAGGGAAATCACCAGAAAACCAGTAACGAAATCCATAAAGCTATATATAAGTAGCCAAAGTCTGACTGAATTCCATTTCAAAATTTGGCAGTTAGCTTCATAGACAAAATAATTCATGCTACCATAATTAAAATAACCCATGTTCCTAGAATATGCTCCTATCTTTTCCTCTGCCCACACTGTGATTTTTTTTTTTTAGTAGCTTAATTCATTAATTTAACATTCGAAGTGTTAAGCAACTAATTATACAGGCTTCTGGGCTTCACATTCCCTACATTTTCCCTCTTCAAAGTTACACAAACAATAGAACACACTCAAAAAAAACAACTTGTCAATCTTACAATAATCTCATTCATTAAAATATGATCCAATGCTTTACATGTGCATTAGATGCACTTCAAGTAGTGGGTTTGACTTCCCTTTTCAAAGCATTTTCACAGACCAGAGTTAATTTTTAACACAGACCACTGCGTGTTCTGCAAAACTGACTTAACTGAACTGTCAGACAGAAAACAAACCCTAAAGGCTACAAGATTTACCGATGGCTCCGCCTGCGGTCTTAAGGATCAGAAAATACAGTCTTAGGAAGCATGCTATTGTACAAATCAATACCAACAGGAAATTTTTGTTTACGCTGCAGCTTTAATTTCACAGTATCTCCCAGCTCTTAGTAATAGGATTCACACTATCTCTAAAGTATACAAAAATGCATCTTTCTAAAAAATATTACATTCAGTTTGAAACCTTGAATAAGACATGTTTTATGTAAGTTCACAAATCTACTTTGAGTGAACGATGGTTCATTGCTGGTTTTAAAGGTAAAAAAGAAAAATATTAATTCCCCCAGTTAGGCATTTAATACACCAAGAGCTATTCTGCCTGGTACAGTTCCTTGAAATAAGAAAAATACCACATCACTGCTACCCACTGCAGAAGTTTAGCCCGAGTGCACAAGTGTTCCGTCAACCGCATGTTCACTTTAGCAGGAAAACACACGATCGTCTCCTCAGCAAATAATTGCTTCTCATCGCGGGCTACCCTTCTCCCGCCACCATTATGAATTCTAGTATTATGAATAGACAATCTATCTCCTTTCACCCACTGACAGCTGCGTGCAACATTCATTTAGTGGTTGACAATTTCAGGCTCTCTGTTGCAAATCTGGCAGATCTTTCTTAATGCCTTATCACAGGTGTATTGCTATAATATAACTGAGAATTCACACCAGATTTGGTTTTAGTTATTTGGATAATATTTATGATATACTTCACTTCTCCATGCCCTTGTAATTTGGCAGATGGTGAAAAGATGGTCCAGGAAATCTGAGATGTTTGTAAACTCTGAAGTGATTGTAAACTTAATTATACATCTATCCAATCAAGGAATTAGCACAGAAACTTCTTGAGACACTGTCCCTTTGCTCATTAGAACAGAAGATGAAAAGTTTGCACATCTTGTTATTTCCTTCAGGCACCTGATCCTCAAGTGGTCATTTAAGGGTTTTGCAATTTAATAAGCCCAAGGATACCCCTAACTAAAGTCATCAAAAAAAGATGACTAGTTTTCATTTTTTAAATAAAATGAAAGGAAATCATGCTTTACCACAGCATTATCACCAGTTCTGTGCTACCTCCAAATGGGAATTTAGGAGCGTAAGATTTATAGCGTCGGAAATTAACAGTTTTCCTTGTCTTTACTTTGAATGGTGATAAAAAGCAGAAAAATTAGTTTTCTGTGCCCGAATGAACACGGAAGTCTGTACAAAGTCTATATGACCATTCAATCAGTATTTTTCTATTTGTGATCATTTCTTCAAGAGAAAACTTGCCTCAACAGGAATTTTAATATGCAGCTTCACCCCAAGTTGGGGGACAAGATAAAACCACTTGGTGTGTTCTAGAGCTGTTGCTCTCAACTTACAAAGATAACATAATTCTTAACCTGAGTAATCTTCACAGCCCATCATCTACTGTGGAGACATGCCAATATTAACTTGATTTGATGTCTATGTTGTCACTGAGGTTTGAGAAAATTTTTCTAATAGTGATAAAGCATTGAAAAAGTTATCTACCTCAGCTTAAGACATTATTGGTTCTTACCTTTCTTCGTTTGGACTGGAAGTCAGTAATATCCGGTTTATCTATGTCCGGAGGCTAAGGGAAAAAACAAAGCATAAATATTAGAGGGCAATTTTTTTTTCCTGAGAGAGAGGGTTCCCTGCAACAAAAATGTGGGGGTTCATGGTCAACTTACACAACACAGCGGCAAAACAGATGTCATTCTTTTAGCATCCTGTTGAAAAAATAGCGCAATAAATTAAACCGGCCACAACGTAAGGAAGAATAGTTTTATCTTTATCCTTTGATGGCACATTTACTAAGTTTTATAAACACATGAAGCAAAAACAGATTAAAAGAAGTGCTATTTACCAACAAAGCGGTTGACAGCTTCTCCACTGCCTCCAAGATGCACCACACTGAGGTACTCAAGGTAGCGTGGGACCGCACAGTTTCTTGTCTAGCTTTCGCTCTCTTTTGTGCCTGAAAAATTAGCATTTTAAGTGTTACAATGGTCAATTCTCAGCTAAGGAGGCATGTATTTTATGTCCCAAGGCTACACTGATGATACAATCAATATATTCTGATGACAGAGAAACATGCAGTCACTGGGAGTTCAAGCCATAAAGAAGAGAATACATTCGGAGTTTAATGAAGTTTACCTTGGGCCTCAGTGCATCTTGCACGTGCTTGTTGCACGAGCAATAAAAGAACTCCGTACTTGTAAAAGGTCAAGACGGATGATGCTAGGACTGCTAAGGCCTCCGAAGCAGTAATCAGGGAAACAGAACTCAAGAAAAGGCTTGTGGTACAGAAAGCATTTTCAGTAACAACACAGACCTCAGAGTTTCACGATGGTCTAAGTGTACCATCTTAAAATCAGTGTATACAGTCATAACCAGGAACTAGTTTTACTTCTCTCTTGCTTCCTCCCTTCCCCCAAGATTAAAGTTGGCTGCAAATCTTTGTCTTAAAAGATAAAGATCTGATTTAAACTGTAACAGATCTAAACATTACACTGAAAAAGTAAACTGTTTATTTGCACCACCCAACTTCAAATATCAGTCAAAAACTTCCTTTGGTGTGACTTTTTTTCTTCCCAGGTTAAACCCCTCATATAACCACACTGTGCTTATCACACGATGTGAAGACAGGAAGCAGACCACGCAGCATGTAAAAACACAAGTGAGACTCACAGAACCACAGAATGGTTAAGGTTGGAAGTGACCTCTAGAGATCGCCTGGTCTACCCCCCCGCTCAAGCAGGGCCACCCCGAGCAGGTTGCCCAGGACCATGTCAAGTCAGCTCTTGAAGACCTCCAAAGAGGGAGACTCCACAGCCTCTCCGGGCAACCCGTGCCAGGGCTCCATCACCCGCACAGTGCAAAAGCATTTCCTGATGCTCAGACAGAGCCTCACATTTCAGTTTGTGCCTGTTGCCTCTTGACCTGGCACTGGGCACCGCTGAAAACACAATGGTTCTCTATGCTCTTTGCACCATCCATTCAGGTATTTATATACACCAATAAGATCCCCCCTGAACCTCCTCTCCTCCATGCTAAACAGGCCCAGCAGTCCCTGCCTCTCCTCAGAGGAGAGGTGCTCCCAGTCCCTTGATCATCTTGGTGGCCCTTCGCTGGACTCTCTAGTACCTTGCTGTCATTCACAGCAAGCAGCAAGAAGCAAGCTACTTTCTCCTTTAAAAGCCTAGTATTTTGGTTCCTCTTTTTACCATAATGCAGTAATATTGTAAAAAACAAAAATAGCTGACCGAAGAGGGTTCCCAGCTTTGCACCACAAGGTTTCAAGGTTTCCCGTAAGTGAGGTACTTGTACTGCCCTTTTTCCGTTGCAGAAATGGACTGTCAGAACAGAGCCAGCAAACCCGCGTTTTCATTTTCTTAAAATTCCTTTTGATTTATCGATAAAAGTCACTTTCATTTAAATACATTCCTACCAAACCTGATTTGACTTTCCTTTTCGATTCAGCTCTAGCTAATCAGAGTTGTCAGCAGTTTTTATTTGCTATTTCCAAGAACTCTTGGGGGCAAATAACTCTCTTCAAGAACTATATGAATCGTTCAAAACAGAAAGCATGTTACTGCTTATCTTGAGACTGCATTTAGTCCTGCATGCCTCTGTGTACCAGAAGAACAAAGGATCAGCAAAGTTGATTTTAGATATTTTCAAAGACTGCAGGTTTATACAACATATCCATAGCATGAATGTAGGCATGCTTGGAAAAGAAGATCCACAGATAAATATTAGCCAGGTTTGACTACTGTAGCTTTTGCTACCATAAACACAAGTTTTCAAAGTTATGCTGTCATTGGTTTTTTTGCATCAAGTTATTTTAACGTAATGTAGTCAGAGGCAGACAATGGCACTTAAATGGAATTTTTTGAAAGACCTAACAACAGAGGAAACCCCAACTACCAACAACTAGCCCAAACTGCCATTCTTGTTCTTTCTGACAAGTATTACCTGTGGTAAAAACTGTTATAAAAGAATTTAAACAGAAATCAATCTCAGACGTCTATTTTTGTAGACCAAGAGGGCAGAAGAGCAACTGTTACCACATATTCAGCTCCCTGCTCAAAGCTCCTTTGGCAGTGCTGCTTTTTTTATTTCCATCACTATTTCCCACTACACTACTTTTCTCATACCTGATAAGGTTCCGTCTTTGGCTGCCTTGATCTTACAGCTGCACCACCGGCATAGGCCGTCTTGCCGGGGTAAAATGGAGAAAACCCAAGCTGGTTTTGCTTAAAAACAGACGTGCTTCCACGTACCTACGGAAACACAGTATGAAAAGTGGATAGAAAAACAGGTACACATTCAAACTGATTAAAAGAAATACTGTGCAGTACTTACAGGACACAGTCCTCCAAAAACAAATAAACTGAATGCAGGTTTCTTAGAGCTAGCTGCAGAATGCTGCGAGAGGGAATGAGTTCTTTCAGCTTCTGTGGGCCAGAGCAGTGACGATGAAGTATTTTTTAAAACTGCAACATCTGCCAAAATGACGTATGCTAGATGTAAATGCCTCTCGTACGTACAGAACTTTAACAATAAAGATCACACTAATTCAAGTTCTTCAATACAGAAAAATAAGCATGACTTCAGCTTCTTTAAATAGATCAACTTCACGTACAGACTGAAAACCAAGTATCACCTACAAACTTGAAAACTGTTCACAGAGCTGCAAGTAGTTTTCAGCAAACTTACCAAGTTAATACTGTGCTTCCAATGCAGATTTTTTTTTCCTTCAGGCTAAGATAAAAGAGGACCGCATAAACATCAGTGCATTTGTACGGACAAAGCTTTTTTCTGTGTTGGTAAAAGGCTGGAGGCCAGCACAGATCATAATCGCACAGGTTTTAAACCTGGAAGATTCCCCAAAGGCTGCTCTAAGAGTTAACGATCTTCTGCCCATGTATGTTTTACGAAGACACACCAGAAAGTTCTAGTGCACTCAGGTTATATTGCTAAAGCCCAGCAACTCTACTCTCAGCTGTACAAAAGATCTCTGGAAAACCTGCTGAGCACACGTCAGTCCCTGTCTATATGGGGGACTAGAAAAAGCTGCAAACCTGCTGTTCGCCCTTTCAGCGAGAAGACCTACGTACCAACCTACATCGACACGATGCTTATTTTTTATTTTAAAATGGTGTGCTTTCCTCAATGAATTTAGCAAAAGACATGAAAGTATTGACAGCTGAAGCCTTCTACCAAGAAAGGTCAAAAAACAGCCTATAGCTTATGTCAGAGTAGTTTCTTTATCTTCTCTTGCTGAAACACAGGAAAACATCTCGTGTTCCTATTTGTCACCTGCACTTATTCACATTTAACCAGCTGTCTGTTAGATATTCTGAGTCACTCTTCCTTCTAGACAATCAGCCTACTTGTCAAGCTACGGCAAGTCAGCCTGATTTCCTACCGTCCCAGTTCAAAATTTACATATAACCTAGCTGAATGTGTATATTTCAGCACTGACTCTTTCTAACATCAGGGTATCATAAACGTATTCCAAAGCACGCTTCTATTAAAAAGGTGATAGGATTATATACTTCTAAAACACTAAAAATTCAATTTAATTCTCGCATCCAAAGTTGACATTCACCTATTTTATTTACTAAGGTGATGTGGAATATTAAAGAACGCAAGGTACTTCACATTAAAAAAAAAGTCAATTAAACAGAGAACACAAAAATCACCTTCAGCAGATGCTCTAGAGGAGGAATCACTGGTTGTTGGGATGTTATCATCGTCTTGTTGAGAGGTAGAATCTTCTATTTCTTTTATGAAGGACAGCCTAGGACTGCCAATGCCAAATATAGAAGATGTCGAGGGCTGACAAGGTGGGACAGGAGAATCCAGCACGGTGTAATTCAGATGGCTCCGATGAAGAGAGGGCCTTGTTAACACAGCTGGGAAGTTCAGTGCTGATCTACTTGTGGATGGTTCTAGACAAGAACAGGGAGATAATTAGCTTTGCTATAGACAAGCTCACAGAAGCCAAAACCTGTTTCCTATCGACAGCCATGCTATTGCCAAGTTCTAAGGTAAAAAGAGAGAAGCCAAATTTAACTTCTTCCTCACCCAGATAGGGTTGCATCTGACTGTCTGGCTACAACAACAACACTGCTTGCGATACACAGTATTAATGTTGCATCCAGAAGTAGTTAACTATGAGGTTTTACAACACCACATTCTGACCCCGTGCTCAAATGCTCTAACGCTGACTTGGCCGTTCACTAAATCAAACATATATACTCCTTCTCCCATGTACAGCTTGCAATAAGCTTTACAAAATTTGAGATTACACGGTAAATTACAGATAACACTGCAGCTTCCATAATATTGGAACAAAGGTTATATTAATCTGAATACACAACATGAAAATGAACGTTTGCAGTACTTTTTTCCCAAGTTCTTCCATATCTGCTCACGTTAGAGGCAAAACATCATCTCCTACCCATTAACTATTGGGATTTTGACCCAAGGGACAAGGATGTTGACCCAAGTAACCAGATGAGCATTTTTCCCTCTTGAAGCAAAGGGTCTGCAAACAATGCCAGTGGCCTGGAATAGGTGGCCTTGAAGTCTATCTTGCTAAATGAATGGAACTATTCATGGGTATTTTGCCTGATGAAAGCCTACTGTCTCTCCCAGGAATCTGGGCAATTCAAATGACTTTGAGCCACTATCCTCTTGATACTTGAACTGAAGCTTAAACTAGTTAGTTCAATCTTCATAACCACTGCAGTACCACTAATTAGCTCTCCAAACCATGAGCAGATTTTTAGGACAGCACCGTTTGAGATACAGAAAGTTATTGAGGCGGAAGGCCACCCAATATAGGCTCCAGCACACTGATACCTCAGAACTGAAGAAACACATTGGTTTCAAAATGTAGTAATAATTAAAAAAAAAATATCTTATTCTTAAGCATAGTAAGTAACACCCACGGACAGCAACATAAGCTGCAAAAGGTTCCAGGGTGTCCACCTGCTCCTGATCTCCTGGAGTTAGCAAGCTTGCAGTGCAGCTGTTCTTACTGAAAGCTCCTTTCACGCAGTTACATAGGAAAGCCAACATGTGTTCCTCAGTCACGAAGACCTTCTCTATTCTTTTCTCCAAACTCATTCCCAAGCTACAGCTACACAGAAAGCCATCAATCTCCTTGTTTACAATTAGATGAGATTGGAGGCAAAGATATTTCCTCCTTATTTTTTGATTCTGCCAACAACAGAAGCAACTGACTTTCCACATTATCTATGGTTACCTACGCACGCTCAGACAAAACTTCTTTACTTATTTAAAGCTGACTTCCCCAAAACAGCTAATTTAAGAGAAACTCAAATAAGAATAGATGCAAAAATACCTTTTCAAAGACACCCCTTTCCCCCCGCGTAGACCTTAAAGTTATTGAATATTTTAAGGATAATAATCTCATAAACCACGTCCGTGCACAAGTTCCCCAGTTCACCATCAAGTTAACAAGGAACTTTACTAAATTGATCAAAGCCCAAAACAAAAAAAAACAAAACAAAACAAACAAAGTCGGGACACGAGACGGAATTTTCCTCTGCCATTCTAGCATCTAGTCTTTTGTTTCGAAGACTGCAAAACAAATTAATTATTTTAATTGCCTTAGGCAATTAGACAGATTTTCATTCCATATCTTTTAAAAGATGGAAAATGCAACCCAGCACACTTGCAAATGACTTATTTTCAGCATTTAGCACCTGGCTAATAGAGTACCTAAAGTTAACTGATGCCTTCCAAGAGCATAAGATGTATGCTTCGTAACTGTGTATACAGTTTAAAGCTAAGACGGTTTCACAAACAGTTGTTTTGACTTTTTTGTTCGTTTTTTTTCATTCTGTCAAAACCCTCATTCCAATTTCCTTTTGAAATTCAGATTCAAAACTAGAAATCTGTGAATAAATACAGATGGCCAGAATTCCAAATGATTTTTCACATACCTCGTCTACTAATTCTTGCTGGTTCGGGCGTGAATCTCTCATCGATTATGGTATCTTCATCTGCATAATCGTGGTGATAGTTTACCGGAGTCTCCTCCTGGTTTGCAGATTCATTTCTGTCTACACACTCCTCCTCACGTTTATTGAAATACTTCTGCAGCCAGGCCGGTACAATATTTTTCACAGTTTCTGTCATTCTGCTAATTATTCCCTGCTTGAAAGAAAAAACAGTTGTTTAATTACAGAAACACAGTCAACAGCATATGCTGGGATACCACCTTCCACGGACCTTGAAGACAGATATTATACAGCAAATATTCACAAGACGACGACGAGGTTGATCCCTGGCATAGGATCGCTACACTTCTGGTAAACCTAAAATTCACCTAAGATTGATTTACAGCTACCTATCACTTTCTGCACTTCCAAGTGACCTTGGCAAGGTTCAAAGTTTTGAAACCTCTGCCAAAATTCACCAGCAGGTCGTCAATCTGCAAGGCTATCAGGAAACTCTACGCCTGAACAGCTCCTGACCTACAGACTTGTTCCAGGACTCTTCCTCTTCGCACCCTCACGTGAAAACCAACTAAACCAGAAGTTCAGCAATTATCTACTGCGACAGTCAGGACCATACTACCCATTAAAATCAGTGAACCTAAATATTTTCAATTTTAGTAATGCTGAATTGCAGTGACTATACGCACAAAAAACAGTTCTGCTCTCAACAGTCAGGCTAACCCAGAAGATGTCCTGGAAGAAACACAGCTATAGCTATAGCACCAGCACCTCCTCTTGCAAGAGCCTTCTAAAGCTGTTGCTGTATTTTGTAGAAGACTGACTCTGCGGCATACATCGGGTACGATCGGAGAATTCCCACCTGACCGAAATCCCCAGGAACTACGCTTAAATAAAAGATAAATTAATATAAATGAATATAATTAATAATGAAAATTAATAATAAAAATTAATATCCAGAAAGCTGACAATCATGAGCTAGGCATCCTGCTAATCATCCCTCCTGCAGGCAGGGGGAAAAAAAAAAAGTAAATTAGATCCAGGACTAGTTCCCAGGAACTTTGAAGCTGCTAACTATACTGTCGACAGTGCCCAGGCACCTTCAGAGCTTAATGGTAAGAGACAGAGGGTTTGGTGGGCTGTAATTATGATCACAAGCACACAAAACACATCTATTTAAGTATTTCTAAGAATCGACTTATCGACTAAAGTTGTAGGGGGAAGGATGAGAAAAACAGCGGGGTAGGGATCAGAACCAGAGGTATAACCTCACAAAATCGCATCGGTCGCTTTCGTGCCTCCCCAACTGCATCACTGAGAGACAATTAACATTAAGCCACAGAACCTTCTGCAGAGTGGACATGATATTGAAAATAAACTGGAATTAATTGACAAATGCTCTAAGCAAGCTATCTGCTCAAAGCTCGTCCTTTTACGTTATGAACATTTGCACGATTCGTCTGGTTACAAAGCTAACTGCTATAATAAATGCACACATGTAACACCGATCAGTTTGTCTATTTATCAATCATTAAAATTCTTCCCCGATAAGTTACTGTTAATTTGATCTGCGCTGGATGTGCAGCAGCCATTCTCTGTGCAGAATCCCCCAGATATCCCCACGCACGTGTTTGCTCTGGCACACTCTTTAAATAAACCTACTGGAAAACACGCAGAGATAACAGACAATGGAAAAGTTAGAAAACCATCTCCACTGATTATTTTTAATCCACGTGTAAGGTTTATCAGTTAGCTACACGGTGTCGGCACACGCAAGCTATGGCACTTTCAACATTAATGCACTGTTCAAGCCAGAGGTTTCAACGGTTGCTCTGTAAGCGTGGGGAATGTTTGCATTGCCCTTCCAGGCCAGCTTTAGATGGACAAGATTGATTGTCAATATATGGTATAAGGGACTTGGCATTTCTGCAAGTGATAAAAACCTAATTGAGCAGCTATCCATGCGTAGCGCTCCCTTGGTTTTGCATATGATAATCAATCCCCTCAGCTACGTTGCTCATTTCATAGCGGAGAGGTTTTGGCTGAACAAACATGTGCAGAGGGCATCTCCAGAGCATCTCTCTGGGCGTCCTGACATTTCTTAGCAAAGAGCTGCTGGGAGGGATCTCGGCGCGTCCCCCCTCCAGCACGGGGATTTTCACACCCCGAATTGACGGACCGCTTTCACCGTCAACCTGCTGTACCCTACAGCACAAACGAGAAGCAAAGCCTGGCAGGTAACGTTCAGAGAATTGATGATGGGCTGAGGAGGGGTGCAGGGAGCGGGGAAAGCCCTGGGGGTGGCACTGGGGGTCCTGAGGGCAGCGGGCTGGGGGTGAAGGGGAGGGGGAGGAGGGGGGTAATGGGCTGGGTAGAGGGGTAAGGGGGTAAGTAAGGGGCTGAGGGGATAACTGAGGGGGTTAGGAAGGGGCTGAGGGGGTAACTAAGGGGGTAACTAAGCCGTTGAGGGGGTAACTAAGGGGGTAACTAAGCGGTCGAGGGGGTAACTAAGGGGGTAAGGAGGTGGGTAGGGGGTAACTAAGGGGATAAAGGGGCGGGTAAGGTAAGGGGGTAAGTAAGGGGGTAACTGGTGGGCTGAGGGGGAAGGGCCCGCTGTGGGGGGGCCGCTCCTCACCCGCTTGCTCCTGGCACAGGGGGGCTTCGCGGCGCCCAAACGGTGGCGCCGCCTCTTCACCTTGCCGCCGGCCGCTCCTCCTCCTCCTCCTCCTCCTCCTCCTCCTCCTCCTGCTCCTCCTCCTCCTGATCGGGCTCCTGGGCTGCCGCCCGGCGCCCCGCCGCCACCGGCCCTGCCACCGCCGGCCATGCCGCTGCCGGTCGCGCCGCTACCGGTCGCGCCGCCCGAGGCCATACCGCCCCCCCCCCGCGTTCGGTGCCGTCACGGGGCCCCCCCGCCCCCCGCCGCCACGCGCCGCGGGGCCTGCCCTGCCCCTCGTGGGAATAAAAATGTTGTTTTTGCGGAGTTACGTTGTTTAAAGGTAAGGAATGGGGTATTGAGGTGTGCTTGCAGCGATAAGAACGCTTAGCAGGCGACCTTGTAAAATGCAGACAACCAGACTCCGTAGAACAATTCGGGGAAAATCACGGTGTTGAGTCAAGTCAGGTAAGTGAAGAAACATCACCGCTTCAACCAGTAGAAAAGTCAAATCTGAAATTTAACAGGCCGGCAACGGAAGGCCATGCATTGTCTGGGAAGCATCGGACAGATTGTGAGCCTGGATCACCCCCTCAGTGGGGAAACAGGGGAGGGTCCCGTCATCAAAAAGTATATAAACTGGGTTTTGGAACCAGCAGGGGCGCTCCTGCTCGTGGGACGCCCGCCACTGCGATCGCGAATAAATTCCTGCTTCGCTGAGCTCCTCGCCTGAGCCCAAGTTCTTGGCTACGGAGTGTTTCTCACAATTTGGGGGCTCGTCCGGGAGCCAGTCGCCTACTGGGGAGCCCCACCGCCGCAGCAGCAGGAAGGCATGCCCCGCTGATTTCAGCGGTCCTGTGCATCGACGGCGGCGGTTCTGCGGAGAGCTGACAGAGGGCCCGAGACTGATGAAAGAGGCAGGATCCGTGAAGGAGTGGGGAAGGGAAGAAGGCAGGCACTCCGGCTTTGAGAATTGATCCGGTAACTCTGTGCACAGACCAAGGTAAGAAATAGGAAGTATTGCCTTGGGGGTCGGGTGAGACTCTGTGTGCCGTGTGATTGAGACGTACTTTTGTACGGAGCGAGTGTGGAGTCCTGATCCGCGGTTCCGCAGCTCCGCGAGGGGCGCGGCCGGAGACGGCCGAAGCGTGAGCTAAGGGAGAGAAAGGAAGAGTCTCGGGAAATGCGGTGTATGGTAAGCCCTTGCACGGGGAAGTGCTTGGCAATACACCAGGGAAATTTGGTGTGCGGTAGTCCTCGCACGGACGGGACGCCCGCCACTGCGATCGCGAATAAATTCCTGCTTCGCTGAGCTCCTCGCCTGAGCCCAAGTTCTTGGCTACGGAGTGTTTCTCACACCCTCCCCCTCCCTCCCTCGCGCGCCCCCTCCCCTCACGGGAACGCGCGCCCCCCCCTCCCGCTGCCGCTCCCGTTCCTCGCCCCGCCCCGGTCCCGTCCCGGTCCCGCCGCCCTCCCGCTCCCGCCCTCAGGACCCGGCCGCCATAATGAACCCCGGCCCGGCCACCGTAAGCACGGGGCTAGGAGTCACCTCCAGAGCCTCCCCGCGCCGTGGCGCCGACCGCCGGTGTGCCGCAGCACCGCGCCGGGCGTGGGACGGCGCCCCGAGCCCACAGTGCTCGTCAGAAAAGCCCCGCACCGACAACCGATACCCCCGCACCGACAACCAACAGCCCCCACGCCGACAACCAACGCACAAGCAGTGTTTTAGGCCGGATTCGTGGCCCCGTTGGTCCGGGAAGCGGTCGTCACGCTAAATTCTACCTTACGGCAGGGGAACGATGGGCATCGTGACAGATCGCCGCCCCAGAAAATAAACACATAAATAAATAATAAAAACGATAACGGGACGTGAATCGTGCCCTTAATAACAGACATTGGGCAGTGAAATCACCGACTTCTGCAACAATCCGTGCTCAGGGAACTGACTAAAACCCCTCCTGCATTGGCCATGTAATAGCTAGGCAAACATCACATAATGCTTCCCTCCCTCACGTACACCAAAGCTATTAAGGCAACCATAGTAGTGTGATAACGTGATTTTTCTCCTCCAGATCAGCGTCAAAGGCAGCTACGCTAGGTTTGCTCATAAGTTCAAACGCTGCTTTATTTATTTATTTAAATGCCATTTTTCTTATTTAGAAGGATTTCCATAGGGTGACAGGCCTTTAATGACACTCACGACTCAGAAACATTTGCCGATGCAGTCAAACGGTGTCTATTAACGCGAGGCACTGAAGTTAATTGGTATTAAAAATGAGCCAAAACGAAAGGCAAGTATCTGCGTGTCCAGCAGAATGACAGCGATCATCACCATTTGATCAACCTTCCCTGTGAGTTCTATCTGCAAGTTACTTTGAGGTAGCGCTAGAAAGAAGCGGTTGGTCCAGAGCATCCCTGCAAAAAGAAACATCCACGGCTTAAGTACCGTTTACTCTTTTGGTATCCTTTTAAGTACTTTTAACCGTTTCGGACTCCTGCCTTTTCCCGGCTCACTGATGACAGCATTAGTAGCCCCTCAAGCTACTGTCCTACAGCCTTTCCCATCAGTGAAGAGATAGGAAAAACCCCACTACTTCTTGGAAGAGAAAACCAGCAGGTTTTTGAATAAAAGCACTCTCTATTGCAGCTAGGTACAACGAAAAGAGTTTATGAAATCATTACGGGACATTCCTGTAGAAAACTTCCTCAAGCTTGGAAGAAAAAAAAACATTTCAGCTAAGTAAAACAGAAAATAACTGGAAGAAGTGAAGTATGGCGGTGTTGGAAAAGTTGCTTCAAAGACTTGTTTAATTAAAAAGAAGGAAAAAAGCAAGTTCCTACTGCAATCCCATCTTTGTCAAACTGATGGCGGGCACCAGTACGATGTGTTCAGCTAACACAGGCTGGAAGTTGTAACTGCAGCTGTGCAGTTTACCCAGTAAAAAGACTCCGCAAAGCATTCTAGCAGTTCCGATGCAATCACTGCTTCCTGAATTTGTGACTCACGGTTAACACGGCAGTACAGGAAGAAGTCTGGCATTCACTGTGCTCTTACGGTAAAGAATCTGCACTGCGCACACCATCCCAAGCCAGGTATGCGCTCCTAACAGGAAAGGACGATAGGCTGATAAGTCTCAGCAGAGGGAAAAAGACATCAGAGAACTACTTTATAACAGCAGCACGCGGGCTGCAACCGACGTTCTCTTCCTCTCATCATTTTCATTTCTGTGGACTCCAAGAGAATACACTCCCAACATTTTTCAGCTCTGGAGAACAAACAGCCCAACCAATCTCATTCACTGAACTACAAAACTGGTATTTTCGCTATCTAGTCCGGAAAAGGAGGCGCACGTCTCTAACGTACAGTGTAGAGACCTTGTTAATAGGCAAAGTCTGCATAAAATAGGTGGCCACAGCCTGATTTTCTGACGTTCAGGGCCTTGGGTCACACACCACCACAGTATCAGACTTAATGAAGTCACCAATCTATGTGGGCCCCTCGTTACACAGGTCACATGTTATGGACCAACCTCTCAAAGGCCAAAAAACAGCACTGATACTGCCGGGCCAACACATATCTGTAGCATCCCATTTCTGGGTGACAACACAATGAATGTTTCCACAAAGTACTCGATGCAACCTAACTACTGTGTTTGGTGAGGCAAAGCAAGCCGTGTCAAAGCAGCGTAGCACCCAGGCACATTCCTGGAAGATGTTTTGCTGCTCACGTTGAAGAAAATAGATAAAAAAATCCTGTGCAGTTTGCACTTCTGAGCTCAAGTACCACAGCTATGCACTACAATTGAAGTGGCATCAAACCTTGTAAGGTTTTGAAGCTTCAGCACTGCCATCCAAATTCAAGGAGGCTGCATCTATTATCTTGAATTTGCCCCAGCTCAGTCCCCTGAAACAATTCCATAGACACGGACAAGCAACCCTTTTCCCACCCAGATTCTTTGCTTCATCTATTCCACCTCTACCTTGTGTCATATTCTTATTAATCTGCCCCTCAAAAGACTCCCTGGCTCACACAAAGAAGCAACCCAACAAATCCCTGTTCCCAGCCACGTTGCTTTCATGCTTTGGGAAGAGCTAACTGCAACAGCTCTAACTGTGATGCCACCTCACCCCCTCCACCTATGTGAGGTTCTTTGCCTTCTGTCTCCTCCTACGTGTACACCTGCACTAGAACCAGGAAGAATGTGCTTCCTACAATACTCCAAGAGCCTCTTCTGTTTCAGGATATCATCATTTCAATTCAGGACTGAAAGTATTCCTAGCAAAGACCCAACAGCTAATAGCTAACAGAAGCAGTTGCTGGTGATCAGCTACAAGTAACCTGGAAGTACTGAGGAGTCACAAAAGAGAATTTGCATTACATTTAAGAACAGCATGCAGCTTAGGACCACTGCTTTCACTGACTACACTAAGCCATAAAAAAGAATTGGATTCTTACCTGCCATCACAGCAATTATGGTTTATGTTGCCCCCAAAACACACACGGCAGTACCAGAACTGTGTCAACTAGCTTTAACAGCTTCCCCAGCTATTAAGTACAGTAATTTCTGCTTCCTTTTTTTTTCTTGGAGGAATATTCTTTTGTTTCCAGCCTCACTTACTTATTATACACACTGTTAATTAGCAACTATTTCTCCATACTCATAGGGTTATGGAGTCCCTATGACTGGAAAAGACTCTGTACCCTTCAAGATAAGAACAGCATAAAGGCAGCAACTCGCAAGACTGCTCTAGCTTAAAGCAAAGCTTTCCTCATTGCTCTCATCTCCTTTGACTTGAGTACTGTCATCCTTCTACCAGAGCTTTAAAAACTTCATTACCACGAATGAAGGAAGACCAGAGCAATCAGAGAGGGTAGCAGAGGGTATAACTTAAGGAGCTGTTACTAGGATTTTTTTATTGTTCCTGGTGGACTATTTTTCTCCTTGCCAGCAAGGAGGGAAAACCAGCAAGTTGTTTTCTCCAAGATTTTTTTTTTTTAGGTTTAAGAACACGGATTATGTTGTAGCAATTTCTTCGCTGTAAAGCGTCAGCTGAGAAGTCTAACAGTAAGAAGGGCAAGGGAAAACTGAATGCTGATGCAGAGAGTGCCAGCAGACATCATCCTCATTCCACGGGATGTTTGTAGCTATGGCAGTTGAAGTCTACACTTCCATATGCTTAACATACCCTATTTATAAGCCAATTTTAGCTGACCTAGCATATATCAGTAGTACAGTTAGAGCCAGCAGCCTGCAGGAAAAAGTGGGCACAGGTGTTTCCATAGCAAGGCCTGTGAGTGTCTCCCATACATACTTCCAGTTTAAGCAAGCACATGAAAGGCTTGGCTTGTCGCTTACCTAAGTAACCAGGAAAACAAGGGAAAGCTAGATTTTGCTTGTGTCCTAATGCCCATATAAAAATAAAGACAGATGAAATACCCTTACTACCTTGTTAAATTCCATAAGCCGGAAGAGAACGTGCTGCACACAGGTACAAGTAAAATCCCTTGCTGGCAGGTTTGCAGAAACAAATTTTTTATTTACACAGGCAAGTCTTATCTTTAGACCCCATTTACCTCTTTACATTTCTCGAATATTTACATGACTTCATGATGCTCCAAGAAGAGAGTGATGAACAAAAAGATTACAGAAACTGTCAAAAGCATAGCAAAAAAACCCCAACCTATCATTGTGCTTTAAAACTTTTGAGCTAGAATAATGTAGAAGAAATGTAGTTTTAGCACTTTGGTCCTAACGGTCATGCTCTAGAAGACACTTAAATAGCAGAGGGGATTTCAGAAGTGACCGTATCCAGAGGTTGCCAGTGACAATTCATGAGTGAATCGTAGAGTTCTTCGCTTGTCTCCGTGAATTGTCTGTTCATTTCATCAACATCCAAGTAGAGCTGTGGATCTGAAAATAAAAGCCTGGTAAGTCCAAGTATCAAATCTGAGGCATGCGCACAAAAAAACTTCACGTGAAATGGCTAATAAAATGTATTTTAAGCTAAGTGTAATAAGCTATTAGATCTACTAATTTTAGTGAGGTATTTAGTCCTCTAAAATTTTGAGCCTCACAGCTCCAACTTTTGGGAATTTGTATATTAGAAGGCTGGGACTAGAACCGTCTTTCAAGATAAAGACAAAGACAATGTTTAAGATAGTAAAGATAACGTTTAAGGATAATCAGCCATGAAACCCTCCCAAGAGTCATTTAATTCACTTCTCCGGCAATACACGTTACATAGGATAGTTTCTAAACACTAACACAAAATGCCTCCACGTGAGGAACTTTGCAAACCTTCCAGGACACAAATATGTTTTGTACCGTATTTGTAAGTGCAAGCTGAATCCTCCTTTTGGAATCTGCAACATAAGCTTTTACCTCAGGGTGGAGAACAAAGCTTTTGCATATTACTGAGTTTCTAATATAAAATCTGTTTAGCGGAACCAATACAAAGAACAAAATTCTGTCTTAGACCATTTTCAAATGGGAATGAAGGCACAGGTACAAGAAACCTGCTGCGAAGCATTGACAGTGTCCCGTTTTACTTGATGCGGTCAGTGTATGCTGTATCAGCTTTAAAACCCCAGCTGATTGCAGATCAACCCCACAGAGGTTTGACCTCAGCTGAATTTTCAAGATGTTCTTCATCCAGTAGAGGTTGGCTTGTATTGTTAAAAGGCACAAGGATGGCTAAACTCAAGTGACAATGATAGAACCCTTATTACCGTCAGTAATTAGGTCATCACCGATTGCATTCATAACTGAAGATTCCTGAAAGACAGAAAAGGCTAAGTTTAATCATAACTCATTTCAGAAAGCATCACAGATTCAAAGTGCTGCAGTCTCAATCCATTCCTTCTTCCTACAACTACAAGGATAGATGGCATTTTATCTACTTATTTTTAGAAGAAAGCCAATATTACAGTACAGGTTGGAAGGGACCTCCGGAGGTCACAACTAATAAATTGACCACGATAAGACCACTTACAACAACTGTTTAATTTGCTTTAAGCAAAGCAAATCAGAAGAACAGGAACAGAAGAAGCGTACGCAATTATGCTGTCAAAACCATTCTTTGGTATGCGTGAACAAATAATGGTGTATAAATCACTAATTCTATGGATTTACTATTTAAGCACTTAAATACAAACACCTCTGAATGGAATCTGCTCTTTTAACTTCACACTAAGCAGAAAGCATGTTTTCAACTTCGGATTCTTTTTGCTGATTCACACAAATCTGTACAACATACTATCTGTGAAATATTTTCTTTACAGCAAGCGTGCACTATCTTTACCTCAAAAACAGCTGGAGCCATTAAAGAATCTCCTAAAGAGCAGTCTCCAACAGCTTGCATGCTGTCACAGGGAGCATAGGAGCTGTAGTTGTAGTCAGCGTAAGCATCGTAACTCCTCCGCGAGTGGTAGTTCTGGTAACCTTGGCAATAATCATTATAGTTGTATGACTGGTACCGCTGCAATTCTGCTTTCAGTCTGAAACATGAGAAGTTGCATACAGTCAGAGAACAAGAGACTGTAAACCCAGTTCTGAACTTAAACAATTTGTCAGCTTACAGACTTCAAAGCTTAAAAGGAAGCTTTCCTAAACAGTCACCTAAGTGACAGCTTAAGTCACAGCTCAAAACCTCATCTCTATAGAAGCAAGCATCCTCACCTTTGCCAATACCAGAAGGAATTGTTCTCATGGATTAACTCCAGAGCCTTGACATGGTTACCTGTACACATCAAGTATTTTTAGCGTTGGCATAAGCAAGCTGCTGCTAAGTCTCTGTGCTTTGCTAAAGATTGATTTAAGACCAGAGACATTTATCAAGCACAGCTGCTTTAAAGATGCAGTCTTAACCCTTCTATCTTTTGTTTGGTTAATTACTAGATCTTATTTCCAGAAAGAAGTGAATGGAGTCAGATTATCCATTTCAAAGAAGCATCTGACGCTGCCTGTCAGTTTGCCATGTCTACCTCCACCTGCTCAGTTTTTTTGTTTGTTTAAAGTCCATTAAACATTCAACAGCTGCCAACTATACCGCTCAGGTGAAGTCAGTCTTGCTTAACAACACAATCGCGATTCTCCAGTATGACGCCTTATTATTAGTGGGAGAATTACAAAATACACTGGTTCTTAAGAAGAAAGGGCCAGCTGATTAGCTTTCACTACTTTCCCTTTCAAGATTTTCTCAGGGGCAGCTTCAGACTAATGACAAGAACCAAGACAAGTGCTATCTGTACTAAAACTGAGGTACACTGCATAAAGAACATTCAGATAACCCAGCTGCATATTCAAAAAAATCCGCTGTTTAGACTTGTCTTCACTGATTCTGTACAGGCAGACCTCCTGTGTTTGCAGTGCCCAGTTTCTCTCACTTGAATTGGGGATGCAGAGAAGTGAGTTCTATGCTTTTGGGGAAGAATACAAGCTGAAGGCATTCTGAAATAGCTTCCAAACTAAGCAAACATGAGGGACAAACTAATCCAATGGCTGGGTATTCCAATGCTAAGAGAGCACGGTACTCAGCCATTCAGAAACGTATTACTGATGTGTATTTTAATACCTACATTTGTTTCAATACTGCAAAGCTACACAAATTCTAATAAAGAGGTAATCCATTGTCTTGTTACTGTAGTAAACAAACAGAAGATACATCATCTTACGTCTTCTGCTTCCAACTGCACTCTTCCTACATACAGTTGCGTAGGGAAGGAAAATCTGAAAATACTGTTGACGTTCTTCTGGATAGCCGAAGCAAGAAAACATGTTTGTGGCTTATTCTTGTTTTCAAAATAAAACAATATTAATTTAATCAAAAAATTTTGGCAAAGAAGTTTGGACAGTGCTCTCTTGGAGAAGAGCATTTCCATTCTAAAGCAGAAGGAGGCAACATTTGCAGAATTATGCTAGGTAAACAGAAACAGAAGTGTCATTTTTTACTATTTAACAGAACACACAAGCTAACCTCATGAACATACTGAAATTGTTTATATGAAGTCCTGTTTTGTCAGTATCCTGGATCAAAGTTCATCAAATTTGGTATCAATTCTTTAACCGTTCAGAGACCTGAATTGCCTTAAATAAGTGATAGAACTGAGCCGGTAGAGTAAGAAACCCTCTCAGGAAGTGCTAAGCTTTAAACTCCCCATTGCCCTAAGCTCATGAAAAGCAAAGAATAGCATTCTAAACCTGTTCTAGTAATAACGCCTTTGGCTTTCTCCCTGCGTTCCCATTTTTTCCCCCCACTTCTTTCCTGTCAACCCACTGTAAAACTAGTTATGTGCTTCTCTCAAACTAGAGGGAAAGCTCTAAGAACAAGAACTCCCTAGCATATAAAACCACTTGTTGTCCCTTCTACCTTATGCAGGCCCAAACCTGAAAATATTTACCAATGCATTCAGCTTTGCTACTGTTGAGAAACAAGGCTGGTTACAATGGCAGCTAAGCCCAAGTTGCGCTGTCTGGCTAGACTTAACAGTTGGATTCCCCCAGCCGTCCTGAAGCAGGTTGATGAATCCAGGGAGTCAAAACATAGGACTTCTGCATTTCTGGTTTTGTAGACTGCATCCTGTGTACAGCCACTACAGCAAGGGCCACAGACTTTCCAAAGGCAGAGCTACAAGAATCTGATTATTTAGAATAACTGTATCAATGCACAACTCCTTGGTTACCTTTTAGAAATTCCTATGCTCAGCCGGATTCCTTTTCCCCCCAGACCTGGTGCGTTCTGGCAGTCTTGCAGTGCCTTCATCTGATCACCTTGCTCACCAAATCTGACATAGGCATACCCTCTACTATTTTCAAAAGGGAGAAAACCAATTCTAGTATGCATAACAGTTACAAAGCTAACGAATTCAATTTCTGTCTTCTACAAAAACCAGAAGATAGCAGCTACTATAGCTTCTATTACTTAAGCAACCTCTCTGGCATGTGCACGTGCACAGAAAAGGCTTTCACCAAATTAAAAAACTTGGGCCAGAAGCAAAAAGCTTATTCCTTGGTAGCATTAAGATGCAACTCACTGAGAGCCAGCAAAACAATGCATTTTAAGTGCTCTCTGCGTAAGTAATCAGATTCCATATTTCTGCATATACAGCAGTTAATCAGTTAGCACTAACCCACTCCTTTTGGAGCCACAAACTTTATTGGTCACAAACACCAAGAGCTGGCTGTAATTATCTGAACCAGTATTAACCGGTACCTCTGAACTCTTCAAACAAAAATATCTTTCAGGTGCTCTTAGAAGAACAACATCAATTGCCTGCAACAATTTGATGGCTTTGCTAAACGGAGCACTGAAAAGCACAGTGGTACAGTTTCTTTTGTAGCCTGTTCAGAAATTATAGCCCCGTGCCTACAGCTTCAAATCAGGCCAAGCTTACCAGCCCAACTCTTACAGCTTAAGTTCACTGCACTCGAATGCCTTCAAGACGTGCTTTTAGGAGCCATGGAGAAGAACCCTCTGGTAAGACCACCATTATAAAGTACTGAGTGTTGTTTTACACTTAAAATAGAACTATCTGTTACAGTCATTCATCAGCTTTCCCTAGGCTGCTGCTCTCTCACTACTGAATGTGATCCTGCTCTCAGTTTCCCACTAACTTTTTCCCCCAGCGTTTATGGCCTCTTTTCATCTATGACACTTTTAAGGGACTACACCGTGTTGAAAAATGCTGGTTAACATTTCCTTTTACACAAGGTGCCTCATCAAATTTTCCTGACTAAACCAAACCCCAGAACCTTAACTAGAAGAGGAAGCACACAAACACACACGCCTCCCTGGCCACCATATCTCCCCAAAACATATCTGTTCAGTAACAGACCAACTGTAAGAATACTGCGATTAAAATCAGTATAGCTCTATACACTGCTTTTGTTCGGGATTACTAGCTAATGTCCTTCCCCTTACCCCTTCTGGAATTAATACTGAATTCTGTACTCTAAAACGTGGTTCTTAAGTCATACAAATGACATTTAACAATCAGAATTTTTCCACACAGCGATCCTCAATAAAAACTTCAATCCTCTACTGCAGTCTTTCAACAAATTAAAGGAATAAAAAACTGGCTAATAACTGTTCAGTGATTTTTGGACCTTTGTAGCACTAGAGTAACAGCAGTACACTCTGCAGCATAGTTGCAAGTACGTGGGAGTAAGATACTCTCTCTCATCTCTTTTTTTCTCTGAAAAGTGTGAGGCCTCTATTTCACCCTACTAAAGATTTTACCACCAACTGTACTGCTAGCATTGAGACACTGCAACTTCTGTGCTTGTATGAGATGCAGGACAGGTTCCTTAAGGTGTCGCAATTTTTTGTCTAAACCTAGTGTTGAGATCAAAAAAGGGATTGCTACTAATTGCGTACGTATCAATAACCAGGACAGAAGACATGCTGCATATAGGAATTAAACTTTTTCTAAAGCTCTAGTACATGAACATATCAAATCCCGCAGATTTTTTCTAGTATGGTTTCAGAGGTCTTACTTGATGGACATAAGCGCACAAGTGAAGACAAAAGATACACTGTTTACCTGAAGTACTGGTTTGCAAGTACTGCTTCTCTTCTGTCCTTCCCAAAATAAACGGTGAGGCAGCTGCAGACTCTGCACCTGAACACTCTGAGTGAACACCGAATGTAAATGATGGCAAGGCAGCATTTTGTGGACGCAGCCGCAGCACCAAAACCTGCAGAAATAAGTGAATGTCAAGTCCGTAACCCACGGTGTATCTGCAGTACGTGAAGGTTTGAACTACATTCTAGTCCTGATCTTTCCAGTCAAAACTGTTTAAAAAACAACCCACCAAACAGTAAAAGAAACAAGAAAACCCCATGCTTCCTCTCTACATAAAACTTTTCACAATTGTGTTTTCTGCCCACCACCTGGCTTTAAAAAGTATACGAACTTCTTTGAAAGATCATGTTTTTAGTCTGAACTCCAAATGAACAACGTGTAGGGCATGTAAAGAACAAGCACATCATTAATGAAAGCTTTTCTCTAAAAAGGATAAACTTATTCTTGGGGAAAAGTGTGGAAACAGATGTTATCTAGGCAATATTCCTACAGGAAAAACGAATAATTTTGCCACACCTCAAAGGAAAAAATAATTGTGCTTAACAGGTAAGAAAATAAAAAAAATCAGAGCAAACCAAAAAATAAATCACAGAATATGCATCCTCGTTTTAATCATGAAGTATTACCTTTGAGCTCTGCTTTGGTGCTTGGCTTTGCACTTTCACAGGCTACACACTTCGTGGCCTCTGCTTTGTTTTGAACCAAGCAGGTCTCCCAATCCCAGCTTCCTTCGGGCTTCTTGAATTTGTCTAAATCCAGAAATTCTCCAGAAGGAGCAGAAAATGCAGATGCACTGCTACTGGTCACAGGTGTTGGACCCTCTGTGAGACAAACAAGACAGTTAACCATCCTGTTTGAACATGAACTATAAAATGAACATTAACTTTTAAATTTGATTTGTCAAATCCCACAGAAATGTTCAAAACTACTCCGCAACTCCCCCCCCCGCCCCTGAAAAAAATTAAAGCCACCAAAAACCCACAAAGAAACAAAGAAACAAACAAAAAAACCAGAGTGGAACTCAAAGCTTCCAAACAACACACAACTCTGTTCAGCACACAAGCTTCTGCTGCTGTTGACGACAGTGTAACCTCCATAAAGAGGCCTGACAGGTGCCTTTTAAAGAAAAGGTGCCTTTTAAGAGAGAAGCAGAAGATAACGCTTCAAATTCAAAACCGGAAAGACAAGAATGGCTCTTCCCTTCCACAGCACACGCAGAAAACTTTTATCCTAGTATTACTTGCATCGCTCTTCCTCTTGACGAGTGCAACGTAACCGTGCAATTCACTGCACCATGGTCACAGTAAACCCCTCATTTCCAAAATTCCTCCTTGCAATGGCAAGAGCCTCAGACAAAGATGCCGACTGACCGCTCAGAGGTTGGAAGTCCAAGAGAATCAACTCTGTCTGAAATCCATTATCTTACCTCAGGAAATTTCAGTCTTACCGCACAGGATGATTACAAAAGCCCGGTCTAGTCCATCTTAATTTGTTTCTTCCACGATATATTTGCACAGGTGTTTTTCGATGTAATGGCATGTTAAATGACATTTAGAGTCAAAGTTAGAATTAGAATCGTATTTTAAAAACAATACAACCACGCTCAAAATCAATTACGGTCACACACAATGGGAAACAACCCAGTACTGCCCTGAAGAAGTTACCCAGCGGGTCACTCGCTTTCTTGAAGCCTACCACTGACCTTCATAGGCATCTCTCTGCTTTAGCTTAAGACTAGTTAAGACTACACTGTCTTGAAATCTGGCTTCACATCTCCCCTCAATTACATACAAACGGTGAGTAGAGGCATTTTGGCCACATTCTGTAATTTTTTTTACTTATTTTTTGAAAGAGAAAAACGCAGTCATTTTTAACTCTTTCTATGGAGTTCTCATTTTCGCCAGTGAAAAATCACTATGTTGTTTTTAAATTAAGTCACCCACTTCAGCCATCTTCCCTCACCAGCTGCAAAGCCGGGGGTATCTGCATTGATCCAGCTCCGTACTAATACATTTCACAATCAGTTCAATTTATGCGACAGGCTGGAACCTGGGCTGAGACCTCTGAAGTGCCTGTAAACCAATCCTGCAGACAGCCGCTAACCCATCAACCGTACCTGGGAATCGTGTTGCTTAAAATATTCCATATATGCAACGTACTTTTATTCTGTACAAGATTCACAGAGGCTAGGATGGAAACAACAGGAAAAAAAGGACCATACCTGGTTTCTCAGACTGACAGGCTACACATTTGTTATCTTCCGTCTTATTTGGTACAAGGCATATTCCACAGTCCCAAGAGCCTTTCGCCTTCTTAAATTTGTCTCCAAAGCCCAGAGTGGCTGTTGTGTCAGTGCTGCTCGAGGAGGATGTCACTGTCACCGAGCTGTCTGTGACCACTGGTCATGTCAGAGCAGGCATTACTCCCGTTCCAGGTTTTGGTGTCTCACATGCTATACATTTTGTAGCTTCCGGTTTGTTTTGGACAAGACATGTATCACAATCCCACGTTCCAGGTACTGTTTTGAATTTGTCTCCAAAGCCCAGCATCCCTGCTGGGGGCGCTGCTGGCTTTGAGGTGTCGCATTGACTTGAACTTACTGTCTGTTTCATACTCTCAACTGTTGAGGCTTTAGTAGCTTGACAAGTTACACATTTGTCCTTTATGTCTTTGTTTTGCAGAAAAGGGTCACATGTATCAGATTGCCAGTACGATGCTTGTTTAGAAGTCTCTTTACCTGCAGAAAAAGTTGTTATTGCAGGCCTAGTATAAACCACTGTGCTTGTCGTAGGTTGTGCAGACGTAGAAGAGCGTGTTTTCAACAATCCAAAGTCTAGGAAGCAAGAAAAAAAAGTCTTCCTGTTAGCGCAGCACCTCACTACATGTAACTAAGTGACTTTACTAGAGGGCAAAAATTTCAACTCAGGTGCCAATGGTTACAACTAGACATTCAGACCGAGCGCAACAGGAAGTCCCCAGAAATCTTATCTAAACGGATGAAATTTCATCTGCTGCACTGGGTCACAACAGAACATTTCGTTAAAGCTTCATTTAACTCTTTGTTTCCAAGGAAGCTTTAAATCAACATTTTCACTGGTCGATACAAGTACAAACAGACAGTAGCTGACTGAAATCTGACAGTCCAACGTGGAATGGAAATAATACAATTTGATTAAGACGCGATGCCCAATCGAATCAAATTTCTAAAGCTCCTCCTTCCGTAGCAGATGACTCAAATCTACTCCAGTAACTGTACAGAAATTTGTACTCGGAGCAGCAATCCATACGGTATTTTCCCACAGATGCTGAATATTAATTAAATAATAAAAACTCAAGACAATTGAACAACTGTCTAATTTTCTATAATCTTTTTCAAAATGCATCGGACACAGGACAACTCCTTATTTAAAAGGTGGCAATTTTAACAGAAAAGACAAGCTACTAATACAGAAAGACTAAAGGAAATGCATCTTAAACAGCAGCTCAAGTTGCTTGTAAATCTACCTTGAACATAGTTGTTTTGTGGTTTGTTTGTTGGTTTTTTTTTAGTCAAAAATGAAGTCTTTGAACAATGTGGATTTAGATTCTGCTTCTTTTAAACCGATAAAGAAAGTGAATGTCACTTCACTCAGAGGTCTTTCCTTAAACAAAATGCACAGTGTATTTTCTCTCACTTAGCTCTTTCCAGTAGAGAAATGTGCTGCCTTCTTAACAAGTATGTAAGTTAGAAGAAGACTTTTGGGAAAAGATCAAATTCAATAAAGCCCTTTTTCTTAAAAGATATCTTTTCCACAGACACACTTTATGAAACTGTTGAAAACAATTGCAATTGCTTAAAAACAAAATTCAGAAAAGGGTTTTTAATGTAAAACACTCCACTTCTGTTTGCAGTTTAAATTTTAATCCACAGGAGCCATTGTAAGCTAAGGCCCAAAGATTCGCAGCTTTCGCCATGTATTTGGAACTGAAGCTCTTTCCTATTCTTTCTTCACCTGGGCTGAAGGTGGGACAGGAGTGTTGAGTTTTACAAACATTTCCTTTTCAATTCCACAAATTGTATTTACTTAAAATGAAACACCGATTATCTGGCTAATTCTCTTAGTACCTCATTTACAATTACATCCTAACACGTAAAGGAGATGCAACCCATCTGCTTTTCATCTTGCAGTTTTACTTCCAGCAACAAACACCACTTAGAATAGAAGGGGGCAGATGCACCCTAACAAACGCAGCGCTTAATGTAATGCTCTCCTACATTCATATTTATAGCAGATACTCTATTAACCATAAGTCGTGTGTTGTTTTTTTTTTAATAAAAAATGCTAGCGTATTTTTTGCAGCATCTTTTTAAAAGGAGTTCATTATCTCACCAGGATTTTTTAGAACGTCTAAGACGCTTCCTTCCTTTAATACGTGGGCAGTGGTGAAGGGACCACCAGCAAAATCTTTGACCTCCTCTTTCTGTGTGTTGATGTTGGTTGAGGTGGTGGTGTCTTTTGAAACAAAAGAAAACAAAAACAGCTTTCACAATGTGACCTAGTTAGAGCAGATTATACTCACTTTTGTTAGAAACAAGAATTTCCAGCTTTCATGCTTCTCACATAAGAATCTTCACAAATTCTACTTACTTTGCAATGCTTTATGATTACAAGCAAAACAAAAAGCAACAAAACAAAACAAAAATTATAAAAGCAGATCTGTCACTGGAAAAATACTGCAGAAGTCCAACACTGCCTGGAATTGCTAGCATGCGCAGACAGGACACATTGAAGATTTAATGAAGAAAAAAAGAAAAATCAGCACTTCAGATCTGAAGTGCTAAAGTTTCAGTTACCTAGGGTAAGAAAGGGCGTCACTGGAGTACCACTGGGTCCAGAAAGTTCTGCCGATTTTACAACGGGAACACTAAATGTAAACCCAATCTGCTATGAACAAGAGAGGTTTTTCAGATTCTCAAGCCACAGGAACTTCAATCGAATGCACACACAAAACCAAATCTGAAAGCTGCTCTTCACATTTGTAGCACGCATGCTGAATGACAAATTATAAGCCAGAAGCCTACATACTTTTCTCCATCAAGGCAGATTCTGCTTTAGCGTTCTGCAACAGCCTACTAAATGCCTAAGAAAAAAAGTCAAGCTCCTTTATTATTTTACTTACAGAAGACGTAGGTAGCACTTCTGCCTCAGTAGATTTCACAACTGGAGATGAAAATGCGAACTCAGGACTGCTAACAGTACTTGTTGGTTGTATCTGTATTTTCAAAAGAATTAAAGGTTTATATTTAAGAGCAACAACTACCTGAATTCACTACCCAACAGAAGTCCCGCAGTGACGTCGAAAAACCTGATGTTTGAGTTATTTTGCAGATAAAAGTAATAATAAAACACAGGGAAGTTTCCAAGTGGGTATAGGACAATATCTTCAAAACCAAATTCCAGAAACTGAGAGGAAAAGCTGGAGATGCTACTTAGGTCTAAATGCACGGAAAAGCAAGCCAGGAAGCTGAAGAACGGCAAACTCAGCCCAATGATACTCCAAGAACTTCAGCAAACACCTCAACATGTTAAAGCAGCTATCTACTTCAAACCGTACAAAAAATATTTCAAGTACTCTGGAACAGATTAATGTTTATTTTATTGCAATAATATGCCAATTATTGCACCCTAGGCTCATTCTATGTGAGGCTTATATGACCACGTTACCTCTAATTTAATAACTTAAATAAAGTTGTGGTTTAACCATTGCAGGCAACTAAGCACCACACAGCCACTCGCTCACTCCCTCCAAGTGGAACAGGGAAAAGAACTGGAGGTAAAGAAGTAAAGTTGTTAAATTTGAGGTAGCATTAATGACTCATCGCATGTAATGGCTACCTGGAAAGACAAATGCCATAACCCTGTACATACTCCCCACTCCTTCCCCTTCTTTCCCCCAGCATTTATTGCTGAGCACGATGCTAAATGGTGTGGAATATGCCTTCGGTCCTCTGGGCTCCGCTGTCCTGGCTGAGTGCCCTCCCAGCCTCTTGTGCATCCCCGACCTCCTCGCTGGCAGGGCAGCGTGAGACACAGAAAAGGACTTGTCACTGTGTAAGCACTGCTCAGCAACAGCTAAAACAACCAGTGCCTTACCAACACTGTTTTGCTCACAAATCTGCAACACAGCATCATCTAGCATCATCTACTACGAAGAAAATTAACTCTACCCCTGCCAAAACCACTATAAATAACTTGGCATAAAGTCCACACCCCCCTTCCCCCGCAGACTTCCACAGCATTTGAAGCAGTTATACAATCACGTTAAATGGGAGTTGGCAGGCTCTAAGACTGAGAGAAGCAGAATCAAAACATTTATGCCTTTTCCCCAAACTGGCATACAACCCCAATTCATTCAGCTGCGTAGAAACTAATATTTGTTAGTTTCACGAGCACCACAGAAAAAGTCAACTCGCAATAAAGCAGTATACTCATTGTAAACATTATTTATAGCATAAAGATTTACCTTGCCCGCCGCCGTCGCTGCTGCATCTGCCATGCCTGCCGCCTCCGTTGAATTTGCCACGCTTGTTGTTGCCACTGTTGACTTTGCCTTGTCCTTTGTCTTCAGTAGATATGGCATGCCCGCCGCCATTATTGGATATGTCAAGCCTGAGGGCACTGTTGAACACGTTATGCCTGACGTCGCCGTTGTATATATCATGTCCTCCACCTCCTCCTCTGATAGATCTGTCAAGTCCTCCACCTCTGATGGATCTGTCATGCCCTCCACCTCTGATGGATCTGTCATGCCCTCCACCTCTGATGGATTTGCCATGCCCGTCGCAGCTGCTGGAGTTGCCGTGCTCATTGCTGCTGTTGAAACAGCGCTCGGTGACGCTGAGACAGCGCTACTACCAACGAAACTAGAATTGAACTGAGGCAGCGATGCAGCACTGATGGGTAGGGGTATTTTCGGTAGCACTGGTTCCTCCACTTCCTAAAGTTGCAAATTTTAATTTTTCTTATACAAGACATACTACTTTCTCACCCCATCGCACCCAATTTATTAACAAAATTAAATAGAACAAAAATCCATACAAATTAAGAGAAAGCAAGTTTCCAGAAGAAATCCCGATCTCCCCACCTCTGTCTACCACGTCATTTTAATTTATGGCAGGCCTGCTTCCACATTATACTCTATTCAACAACTGTACAGCAAGAACACTGAAAGTTAACTCAAAACCTGTGCAGAACAGAGACGCACAGATCACATTTTTTTTCTTTCTTTTCTATACTTTAGTCATCAAAGCTCTGGAGAAGCATCATCCTTTCTAACTACCCTCGCATGGCTTCAATTAAGAGTACACTCTCAAGACAAGTGAGGAAGTGTTCCTCTTGCAAAATTAGGCAGGATAGCTGCCAAAGTTTCTAACTACTGATATTCAGTGCATCCTGTAGCTTACATCTGTTTCACAGTTTTGATTTGAAAAGTTTATGGAACTTTTGATATTTGGACCATTATTTTATTTGCGTTACAGGAATAAACAACAGTGTTTACGATTTCTTTATATTGCATCATCCGGAAGTCCCATTTAATGATTTGAAACTTAAATTAACTTAAATACTTAATATTAACTTAATATTAATTAAATACTTAATGTTAACGTAAATACTGAAATAAACTTACAGGCAGCTTATATAACATCCAATAAAAGAAAAAATAATCTGAATATTCATGGTCATAGTTTTATGGAATAGATTTTTCCTATTAAAATGAGAAAAAAACTCTCTCACAATGAGTTTGGTGAGTATCAAAAACTGAGTCATCGTTAGCAGACATGCAGAATGCTGTCTTCTACTACTCTTTTTCACACTCTTGGCCTGTATCTTTCTGTATGACTTAAATATGAAACCAAAAATTAAGCTTTTTTTTTCTTTTTATACTTGGCACTCGTTTCAAGTATCATTCCTGTAGAAAAACTATACAAACCTTCACCAAAACATTACTTCTCTTCTTAGGACTCATTCATTCAATTGCTAACGAGAAATGTTATAGTTTGAAGAATCTCCAAGGTAAGAGAATTAAAAATTTCAAAATTACATAAGCAAAGATCAGGTATTCAAACACAGGAAATCAATTGGAGCCTGCTCTGAAACCCACAAGAAAACAAAAACAATGCAAAAATAAAGCGGTATTGTTATAATTTACTATGATGCAATAAAACTGACACACTTAGCTAGTTACTTCAGTAAGCTCAGTGACAGCAATTAATTTAAGAGTCACTTACCTGTTCTTGTACAGCTCTTGATAAATAGTGTATTCCTCTTTCCCTTCTCATTTTGCCGCCTCCGCTACTCACTCCTGAAGACAGACCATTGGACGCAGCAGTACTGAATTTGTAGCTGGTCACATTGCTAGCACACGACAGTACAGAAGTTGGGGGAAACAAGAGAAAAAAAAATTACCAGCCAAATTGTTTTTTCAAGATATTAGAGCTGTTATTAGTCCTAGAATTGAAACCTGCTGATCAGAAAAAAACTAAAGCTGTCTCACAAGTTGCTAAACGCTGGTAAATACTTGATGTTCTAAATAGGAAAAACTTTATTAACAGCAGCAATGAAAAGGACATACATAAGTGCACCGTTCACATGGGAACAATGACTAAGCCAGAAGACCTGAAATAGAAGAGCTGATTTAGATTGTTATTTTCCAGTGCTTCCTTTAAATAGGACCGGTTCTCTGATTCTGCGATGCACGTGTATCTTTTGCAGGGATATAAAAGAACAGCTCACAAAAATACAGAAAGAGTGCACATATGCACACATACACATGGGAAACACTGCCAACAGCTCTGATAGAATAGGGACGCCTTAGACTTGTGTGGCAAGGTAATATGGCCTAAGCTTCAGAAGCAGCTCTTGCTTTCATGTGGCCATCAGCAGGAACAGCAGAGGTGTTTGGGTATGCCAACATTCCAGAAGTCTTTTCAGACATGAATACAGATCCCTTTTGTAAGGCATACAAAGGCATTTTTCTGGTACTTAAAAAAGCCTAGCTCAAAACCAGAAAGATACCCTAATCCAAGAGCAAATGGGGAAAAAATAACCCAAACCAGAAGTGGAATAGGGAATAACTCTAACAAAAGTACTATGGCAAGAAAATGAAGTATGCCTGGAAAAACTGTGACATCAAAGCTTATCTTGCAGCCAATCAGTCAGTCAGTACAAAAGTGCATTAGATCGCACTGGAAGACACCAGGTCAAACTCCCACAATACTGAGGAGGAGAACTGGTCTAAACTTGTCAAATACTTGACAACAGCCTGCTTAGCACTGTAACTGCATAGAGGAAGACAGATCCCTAAGGCATATGCTCAGACTTTTCTCTAATCCAAACTGTCAATCCATTAGAATTCTGAAAAAAGTCTTACATCAAAATAGATCTTCATTCAGACAACTATCGCTTGCCCGTAATAGCCCATATTCCTCTTTCTGTTAACACCTGTGAGCTTCAAGGGGGCAAAGACAGTTGTCAGCCTTCAAGCAAGTCTAATCTGCAATTGGACTCAGGATATAAAATATATATATACACACACACACACATAGATATATAGCATTGGTGGGCCAGAGATTTACTGAGTATTCCAACTCAACTGTCCAAAGGGACTCTTGCCAGCAGATCAGTGTGGTGCTCCTGCTCCAGAACATGGCACCCAACAGAGACCAGCATCACAAAAAACACTACCACCACTACCTACTCTACAAACAAAAGGTAGGGCACTGCAATAAACTTTGTGAACGAAATCAAAAGCAGTATGAGTTTTCTGTATCTCCTTCCTAAATGGAGAAGTAGAAAGGAGTTCTAGCAAAGACAATTTAGAACAGTTTGAAAAAAACATAATTAAAACCCAGCACCTGATTGCACCTGTACCAGAACCTTAAAGCCAGTCGCTTTCACCCCTAAAAAGGTGGTTGTTGTGAAGTCCAACTTTTAGATGCCAAAACAAAGTGTTGAGTTCTTTCTGCAAGCCAAAGAATGCCCATGGTCACCTAAGAATTGCTTGGCAGATGAGCATAGAGTCAACAAAATTCCCTGCTACTGTTCTTTGAAAAGAGCGACCCCCTAAAAACCGAGTGCAAAGTCTCTTAACTCAAGCATTATTACCCAAAACACCATTTGCCCAGAAGGAAAAGCCATCAATATTATCTGGAGGATAACTCATTTGACCTAAACCAAGAAAACAGTATAACACAAAGCAGTCTCCTCAAGAAGAAATTCAATTAATTCTGCTGGATTTTTTTTATTTTAGAGATGAGTTAGCATTTGGCCTCAAATGATTCTAAAGAACACATGGTCTTCATGTGAACTCAAAGCAGACAATTAACTTCATCATGAAAGGAGTATTAAAAAAAAGAATAATAAATCATAAATCTTCCTCCATGTTTTTGCTTAAAAAATAAAGAGAAAAAACACATCAATAAACATCCTCCTGAACTGTAACTCACTTCCCCTACTTCACCTTCTAAAGAATACTTCAGAAAGAATCATCCCATTAGGACAGAGCTTTCAAACTGCAAGCAATTAAATAGCTAAAACTAATAGCTTTTCCCCTAGGGAACATTAGGAGGGACAAATTATTTTGTTATAAGTAAACTGAGTTATAAACCATGAAATATCTGTCAAAGCAAAATTTGTAACACTACAGATTTAGTTAAACTACAAACTGAGCCATATTTCCTGTAGAAGGAAAAAATAAGGCCTTCAATAGCAAAGATCCTTTCTGTGGATACAGCATTATAACGTGCCTCGTTTCCCATCTTCGTATCCTACTCAGAAGATAAACTTGGGATAAAAAGTGGTGTATCAGTAGTTTTATTCTTGCTCATCTTCCTTCCTTTCATAAAAACAACAATTTTCTCAAAGTTATATTGATCTTCAAACACAATCCAGACTTTGCAGCTCCCTCAAAATACAAAATTTTCATTGGATTTTCCATTCCTTTTACTGAGAACTGTCACCACCTTTCAGGTGCAGACCGTACTGAAAAAGGAGATTTCTTTCTTCCTTCAAGTAAGTTTTAAATTAATAGATGTCATACCTTTCAGATGGTTCTGCTCGCTGTTCTGCAGGCAAAGTCTTCTCTCTCATCCCCTGCAAGTTAAGTTTAGTTCAAGAGTTAGCTGAATATGTACAGAATACACAAAGTACCAACAACCACTTAATGTGTTTTTTTGTGGTTTTTATTTATTTATATTTCATTTTATAGCACTGAATACACCTCACCTACTTAACGTTGTTCCCTAATTCAGCATTGTGGGTACAGTTCAGTTAAATTTTGGGGCTAAAGTAAGCATCACTGCTTCACTCAGCATTGAGGACAAACTGATAGAACGCTAAATCAAATTTGTCAAATCCTCTAACAAAGAAAGTAATTATTTTAAACAAAATGACAAAAATTGTGTGTGTAGGGGGGAGAGTTTTCATCAAAACTTGTGTTTACCAGCCCCGTAAAAGGGACATACTTTTCTGTTTTCTATCATTTATCAACAAACAAACAAAAAAAAACCTCTACCCCCCTAAAAACTAAGCAGTTGCTGCTACATTCATTTTAGAACTTTACCAAATGGAGATTGTGCTGGCTAAACAATACAGAGATTGAAAGAGTTAAAAGCAATAAGCAACCAGTATTACTGTCCACTTTGATTTCCAGCCTAAAAAGCCCATACACTTAACACGTGGTCATTTGTACACTCAGACTGATACTGGAAACACAGATGTTTTTGCAGAAAGAGATGCCCATTTAATTTTATGGAAAATTTATCAGACTCCATCTACTCCAAAGCAATCAAAACCGATAACTCAGCACATTGTCAGAACTCTCACTTGGAGCACATAGCTCACCTGGAATAGTTTACACAGAACACGAGCATGTCTCATCAGTGACAGCTTTGTGTACATGAGAATATAAAAGGAAAACATTTCTGTCTTTTAATATTCTTTCACTGAGAACAGGATGACTCAATAGCACATCATGACATCGTGAAAACAACCACAAGACACTGAGTGTTCCAAAAACAGAATTAAATCCATAAAAGCTCAATCTATTTCACAATGGTTCCCACTGCCTTAAAGCTCGCCTCAAACACGCTATCAGTACTTTTTGCAAAGATAGGATAACAATTGGTTTGAGAAACATTCCAAGACTGGAAAAAAAAAAACAGGCACATAAGGACTCAAAAATGTACTCACTTGGAACTTTGTGTCTACTCTCTGGCAAATTTTGCTGGACTGAGTAGTTGAAGTCGGTGATGGTTCAGAATACCGCGTGTAACGCATCGGTTGACGGTTTACCGTTGGTGTCACAAGTCTCTTAACAGGTGGAGGCTGGAATGCATTCTGGGATTCCAGCTTTGAAAGGGAAACAGCAATCAATTTATCCTTACGTCCACCCAAATTAATTCCAATATTTATTGATGAAAACAAATTACAGAACTATAAACCTCCCCCCATCGGTCTTGGCACTCAGTGAATACAATTTGAAAATTCTAAAGACCGTTCAACTTGTCTTGAGGGAAATCACCAGAAAACCAGTAACGAAATCCATAAAGCTATATATAAGTAGCCAAAGTCTGACTGAATTCCATTTCAAAATTTGGCAGTTAGCTTCATAGACAAAATAATTCATGCTACCATAATTAAAATAACCCATGTTCCTAGAATATGCTCCTATCTTTTCCTCTGCCCACACTGTGATTTTTTTTTTTTACTAGCTTAATTCATTAATTTAACATTCGAAGTGTTAAGCAACTAATTATACAGGCTTCTGGGCTTCACATTCCCTACATTTTCCCTCTTCAAAGTTACACAAACAATAGAACACACTCAAAAAAAACAACTTGTCAATCTTACAATAATCTCATTCATTAAAATATGATCCAATGCTTTACATGTGCATTAGATGCACTTCAAGTAGTGGGTTTGACTTCCCTTTTCAAAGCATTTTCACAGACCAGAGTTAATTTTTAACACAGACCACTGCGTGTTCTGCAAAACTGACTTAACTGAACTGTCAGACAGAAAACAAACCCTAAAGGCTACAAGATTTACCGATGGCTCCGCCTGCGGTCTTAAGGATCAGAAAATACAGTCTTAGGAAGCATGCTATTGTTCAAATCAATACCAACAGGAAATTTTTGTTTACGCTGCAGCTTTAATTTCACAGTATCTCCCAGCTCTTAGTAATAGGATTCACACTATCTCTAAAGTATACAAAAATGCATCTTTCTAAAAAATATTACATTCAGTTTGAAACCTTGAATAAGACATGTTTTATGTAAGTTCACAAATCTACTTTGAGTGAACGATGGTTCATTGCTGGTTTTAAAGGTAAAAAAGAAAAATATTAATTCCCCCAGTTAGGCATTTAATACACCAAGAGCTATTCTGCCTGGTACAGTTCCTTGAAATAAGAAAAATACCACATCACTGCTACCCACTGCAGAAGTTTAGCCCGAGTGCACAAGTGTTCCGTCAACCACATGTTCACTTTAGCAGGAAAACACACGATCGTCTCCTCAGCAAATAATTGCTTCTCATCGCGGGCTACCCTTCTCCCGCCACCATTATGAATTCTAGTATTATGAATAGACAATCTATCTCCTTTCACCCACTGACAGCTGCGTGCAACATTCATTTAGTGGCTGACAATTTCAGGCTCTCTGTTGCAAATCTGGCAGATCTTTCTTAATGCCTTATCACAGGTGTATTGCTATAATATAACTGAGAATTCACACCAGATTTGGTTTTAGTTATTTGGATAATATTTATGATATACTTCACTTCTCCATGCCCTTGTAATTTGGCAGATGGTGAAAAGATGGTCCAGGAAATCTGAGATGTTTGTAAACTCTGAAGTGATTGTAAACTTAATTATACATCTATCCAATCAAGGAATTAGCACAGAAACTTCTTGAGACACTGTCCCTTTGCTCATTAGAACAGAAGATGAAAAGTTTGCACATCTTGTTATTTCCTTCAGGCACCTGATCCTCAAGTGGTCATTTAAGGGTTTTGCAATTTAATAAGCCCAAGGATACCCCTAACTAAAGTCATCAAAAAAAGATGACTAGTTTTCATTTTTTAAATAAAATGAAAGGAAATCATGCTTTACCACAGCATTATCACCAGTTCTGTGCTACCTCCAAATGGGAATTTAGGAGCGTAAGATTTATAGCGTCGGAAATTAACAGTTTTCCTTGTCTTTACTTTGAATGGTGATAAAAAGCAGAAAAATTAGTTTTCTGTGCCCGAATGAACACGGAAGTCTGTACAAAGTCTATATGACCATTCAATCAGTATTTTTCTATTTGTGATCATTTCTTCAAGAGAAAACTTGCCTCAACAGGAATTTTAATATGCAGCTTCACCCCAAGTTGGGGGACAAGATAAAACCACTTGGTGTGTTCTAGAGCTGTTGCTCTCAACTTACAAAGATAACATAATTCTTAACCTGAGTAATCTTCACAGCCCATCATCTACTGTGGAGACATGCCAATATTAACTTGATTTGATGTCTATGTTGTCACTGAGGTTTGAGAAAATTTTTCTAATAGTGATAAAGCATTGAAAAAGTTATCTACCTCAGCTTAAGACATTATTGGTTCTTACCTTTCTTCGTTTGGACTGGAAGTCAGTAATATCCGGTTTATCTATGTCCGGAGGCTAAGGGAAAAAACAAAGCATAAATATTAGAGGGCAATTTTTTTTTCCTGAGAGAGAGGGTTCCCTGCAACAAAAATGTGGGGGTTCATGGTCAACTTACACAACACAGCGGCAAAACAGATGTCATTCTTTTAGCATCCTGTTGAAAAAATAGCGCAATAAATTAAACCGGCCACAACGTAAGGAAGAATAGTTTTATCTTTATCCTTTGATGGCACATTTACTAAGTTTTATAAACACATGAAGCAAAAACAGATTAAAAGAAGTGCTATTTACCAACAAAGCGGTTGACAGCTTCTCCACTGCCTCCAAGATGCACCACGCTGAGGTACTCAAGGTAGCGTGGGACCGCACAGTTTCTTGTCTAGCTTTCGCTCTCTTTTGTGCCTGAAAAATTAGCATTTTAAGTGTTACAATGGTCAATTCTCAGCTAAGGAGGCATGTATTTTACGTCCCAAGGCTACACTGATGATACAATCAATATATTCTGATGACAGAGAAACATGCAGTCACTGGGAGTTCAAGCCATAAAGAAGAGAATACATTCGGAGTTTAATGAAGTTTACCTTGGGCCTCAGTGCATCTTGCACGTGCTTGTTGCACAAGCAATAAAAGAACTCCGTACTTGTAAAAGGTCAAGACGGATGATGCTAGGACTGCTAAGGCCTCCGAAGCAGTAATCAGGGAAACAGAACTCAAGAAAAGGCTTGTGGTACAGAAAGCATTTTCAGTAACAACACAGACCTCAGAGTTTCACGATGGTCTAAGTGTACCATCTTAAAATCAGTGTATACAATCATAACCAGGAACTAGTTTTACTTCTCTCTTGCTTCCTCCCTTCCCCCAAGATTAAAGTTGGCTGCAAATCTTTGTCTTAAAAGATAAAGATCTGATTTAAACTGTAACAGATCTAAACATTACACTGAAAAAGTAAACTGTTTATTTGCACCACCCAACTTCAAATATCAGTCAAAAACTTCCTTTGGTGTGACTTTTTTTCTTCCCAGGTTAAACCCCTCATATAACCACACTGTGCTTATCACACGATGTGAAGACAGGAAGCAGACCACGCAGCATGTAAAAACACAAGTGAGACTCACAGAACCACAGAATGGTTAAGGTTGGAAGTGACCTCTAGAGATCGCCTGGTCTACCCCCCCGCTCAAGCAGGGCCACCCCGAGCAGGTTGCCCAGGACCATGTCAAGTCAGCTCTTGAAGACCTCCAAAGAGGGAGACTCCACAGCCTCTCCGGGCAACCCGTGCCAGGGCTCCATCACCCGCACAGTGCAAAAGCATTTCCTGATGCTCAGACAGAGCCTCACATTTCAGTTTGTGCCTGTTGCCTCTTGACCTGGCACTGGGCACCGCTGAAAACACAATGGTTCTCTATGCTCTTTGCACCATCCATTCAGGTATTTATATACACCAATAAGATCCCCCCTGAACCTCCTCTCCTCCATGCTAAACAGGCCCAGCAGTCCCTGCCTCTCCTCAGAGGAGAGGTGCTCCCAGTCCCTTGATCATCTTGGTGGCCCTTCGCTGGACTCTCTAGTACCTTGCTGTCATTCACAGCAAGCAGCAAGAAGCAAGCTACTTTCTCCTTTAAAAGCCTAGTATTTTGGTTCCTCTTTTTACCATAATGCAGTAATATTGTAAAAAACAAAAATAGCCGACCGAAGAGGGTTCCCAGCTTTGCACCACAAGGTTTCAAGGTTTCCCGTAAGTGAGGTACTTGTACTGCCCTTTTTCCGTTGCAGAAATGGACTGTCAGAACAGAGCCAGCAAACCCGCGTTTTCATTTTCTTAAAATTCCTTTTGATTTATCGATAAAAGTCACTTTCATTTAAATACATTCCTACCAAACCTGATTTGACTTTCCTTTTCGATTCAGCTCTAGCTAATCAGAGTTGTCAGCAGTTTTTATTTGCTATTTCCAAGAACTCTTGGGGGCAAATAACTCTCTTCAAGAACTATATGAATCGTTCAAAACAGAAAGCATGTTACTGCTTATCTTGAGACTGCATTTAGTCCTGCATGCCTCTGTGTACCAGAAGAACAAAGGATCAGCAAAGTTGATTTTAGATATTTTCAAAGACTGCAGGTTTATACAACATATCCATAGCATGAATGTAGGCATGCTTGGAAAAGAAGATCCACAGATAAATATTAGCCAGGTTTGACTACTGTAGCTTTTGCTACCATAAACACAAGTTTTCAAAGTTATGCTGTCATTGGTTTTTTTGCATCAAGTTATTTTAACGTAATGTAGTCAGAGGCAGACAATGGCACTTAAATGGAATTTTTTGAAAGACCTAACAACAGAGGAAACCCCAACTACCAACAACTAGCCCAAACTGCCATTCTTGTTCTTTCTGACAAGTATTACCTGTGGTAAAAACTGTTATAAAAGAATTTAAACAGAAATCAATCTCAGACGTCTATTTTTGTAGACCAAGAGGGCAGAAGAGCAACTGTTACCACATATTCAGCTCCCTGCTCAAAGCTCCTTTGGCAGTGCTGCTTTTTTTATTTCCATCACTATTTCCCACTACACTACTTTTCTCATACCTGATAAGGTTCCGTCTTTGGCTGCCTTGATCTTACAGCTGCACCACCGGCATAGGCCGTCTTGCCGGGGTAAAATGGAGAAAACCCAAGCTGGTTTTGCTTAAAAACAGACGTGCTTCCACGTACCTACGGAAACACAGTATGAAAAGTGGATAGAAAAACAGGTACACATTCAAACTGATTAAAAGAAATACTGTGCAGTACTTACAGGACACAGTCCTCCAAAAACAAATAAACTGAATGCAGGTTTCTTAGAGCTAGCTGCAGAATGCTGCGAGAGGGAATGAGTTCTTTCAGCTTCTGTGGGCCAGAGCAGTGACGATGAAGTATTTTTTAAAACTGCAACATCTGCCAAAATGACGTATGCTAGATGTAAATGCCTCTCGTACGTACAGAACTTTAACAATAAAGATCACACTAATTCAAGTTCTTCAATACAGAAAAATAAGCATGACTTCAGCTTCTTTAAATAGATCAACTTCACGTACAGACTGAAAACCAAGTATCACCTACAAACTTGAAAACTGTTCACAGAGCTGCAAGTAGTTTTCACCAAACTTACCAAGTTAATACTGTGCTTCCAATGCAGATTTTTTTTTCCTTCAGGCTAAGATAAAAGAGGACCGCATAAACATCAGTGCATTTATACGGACAAAGCTTTTTTCTGTGTTGGTAAAAGGCTGGAGGCCAGCACAGATCATAATCGCACAGGTTTTAAACCTGGAAGATTCCCCAAAGGCTGCTCTAAGAGTTAACGATCTTCTGCCCATGTATGTTTTACGAAGACACACCAGAAAGTTCTAGTGCACTCAGGTTATATTGCTAAAGCCCAGCAACTCTACTCTCAGCTGTACAAAAGATCTCTGGAAAACCTGCTGAGCACACGTCAGTCCCTGTCTATATGGGGGACTAGAAAAAGCTGCAAACCTGCTGTTCGCCCTTTCAGCGAGAAGACCTAGGTACCAACCTACATCGACACGATGCTTATTTTTTATTTTAAAATGGTGTGCTTTCCTCAATGAATTTAGCAAAAGACATGAAAGTATTGACAGCTGAAGCCTTCTACCAAGAAAGGTCAAAAAACAGCCTATAGCTTATGTCAGAGTAGTTTCTTTATCTTCTCTTGCTGAAACACAGGAAAACATCTCGTGTTCCTATTTGTCACCTGCACTTATTCACATTTAACCAGCTGTCTGTTAGATATTCTGAGTCACTCTTCCTTCTAGACAATCAGCCTACTTGTCAAGCTACGGCAAGTCAGCCTGATTTCCTACCGTCCCAGTTCAAAATTTACATATAACCTAGCTGAATGTGTATATTTCAGCACTGACTCTTTCTAACATCAGGGTATCATAAATGTATTCCAAAGCACGCTTCTATTAAAAAGGTGATAGGATTATATACTTCTAAAACACTAAAAATTCAATTTAATTCTCGCATCCAAAGTTGACATTCACCTATTTTATTTACTAAGGTGATGTGGAATATTAAAGAACGCAAGGTACTTCACATTAAAAAAAAAGTCAATTAAACAGAGAACACAAAAATCACCTTCAGCAGATGCTCTAGAGGAGGAATCACTGGTTGTTGGGATGTTATCATCGTCTTGTTGAGAGGTAGAATCTTCTATTTCTTTTATGAAGGACAGCCTAGGACTGCCAATGCCAAATATAGAAGATGTCGAGGGCTGACAAGGTGGGACAGGAGAATCCAGCACGGTGTAATTCAGATGGCTCCGATGAAGAGAGGGCCTTGTTAACACAGCTGGGAAGTTCAGTGCTGATCTACTTGTGGATGGTTCTAGACAAGAACAGGGAGATAATTAGCTTTGCTATAGACAAGCTCACAGAAGCCAAAACCTGTTTCCTATCGACAGCCATGCTATTGCCAAGTTCTAAGGTAAAAAGAGAGAAGCCAAATTTAACTTCTTCCTCACCCAGATAGGGTTGCATCTGACTGTCTGGCTACAACAACAACACTGCTTGCGATACACAGTATTAATGTTGCATCCAGAAGTAGTTAACTATGAGGTTTTACAACACCACATTCTGACCCCGTGCTCAAATGCTCTAACGCTGACTTGGCCGTTCACTAAATCAAACATATATACTCCTTCTCCCATGTACAGCTTGCAATAAGCTTTACAAAATTTGAGATTACACGGTAAATTACAGATAACACTGCAGCTTCCATAATATTGGAACAAAGGTTATATTAATCTGAATACACAACATGAAAATGAACGTTTGCAGTACTTTTTTCCCAAGTTCTTCCATATCAGCTCACGTTAGAGGCAAAACATCATCTCCTACCCATTAACTATTGGGATTTTGACCCAAGGGACAAGGATGTTGACCCAAGTAACCAGATGAGCATTTTTCCCTCTTGAAGCAAAGGGTCTGCAAACAATGCCAGTGGCCTGGAATAGGTGGCCTTGAAGTCTATCTTGCTAAATGAATGGAACTATTCATGGGTATTTTGCCTGATGAAAGCCTACTGTCTCTCCCAGGAATCTGGGCAATTCAAATGACTTTGAGCCACTATCCTCTTGATACTTGAACTGAAGCTTAAACTAGTTAGTTCAATCTTCATAACCACTGCAGTACCACTAATTAGCTCTCCAAACCATGAGCAGATTTTTAGGACAGCACCGTTTGAGATACAGAAAGTTATTGAGGCGGAAGGCCACCCAATATAGGCTCCAGCACACTGATACCTCAGAACTGAAGAAACACATTGGTTTCAAAATGTAGTAATAATTAAAAAAAAAATATCTTATTCTTAAGCATAGTAAGTAACACCCACGGACAGCAACATAAGCTGCAAAAGGTTCCAGGGTGTCCACCTGCTCCTGATCTCCTGGAGTTAGCAAGCTTGCAGTGCAGCTGTTCTTACTGAAAGCTCCTTTCACGCAGTTACATAGGAAAGCCAACATGTGTTCCTCAGTCACGAAGACCTTCTCTATTCTTTTCTCCAAACTCATTCCCAAGCTACAGCTACACAGAAAGCCATCAATCTCCTTGTTTACAATTAGATGAGATTGGAGGCAAAGATATTTCCTCCTTATTTTTTGATTCTGCCAACAACAGAAGCAACTGACTTTCCACATTATCTATGGTTACCTACGCACGCTCAGACAAAACTTCTTTA
Organism: Anser anser; assembly: GCF_964211835.1. Lineage (NCBI taxonomy): Eukaryota > Metazoa > Chordata > Aves > Anseriformes > Anatidae > Anser > Anser anser. The sequence goes on from NW_028154195.1 coordinate 108,570, forward strand.
CTTATTTAAAGCTGACTTCCCCAAAACAGCTAATTTAAGAGAAACTCAAATAAGAATAGATGCAAAAATACCTTTTCAAAGACACCCCTTTCCCCCCGCGTAGACCTTAAAGTTATTGAATATTTTAAGGATAATAATCTCATAAACCACGTCCGTGCACAAGTTCCCCAGTTCACCATCAAGTTAACGAGGAACTTTACTAAATTGATCAAAGCCCAAAACAAAAAAAAACAAAACAAAACAAACAAAGTCGGGACACGAGACGGAATTTTCCTCTGCCATTCTAGCATCTAGTCTTTTGTTTCGAAGACTGCAAAACAAATTAATTTTTTTAATTGCCTTAGGCAATTAGACAGATTTTCATTCCATATCTTTTAAAAGATGGAAAATGCAACCCAGCACACTTGCAAATGACTTATTTTCAGCATTTAGCACCTGGCTAATAGAGTACCTAAAGTTAACTGATGCCTTCCAAGAGCATAAGATGTATGCTTCGTAACTGTGTATACAGTTTAAAGCTAAGACGGTTTCACAAACAGTTGTTTTGACTTTTTTGTTCGTTTTTTTTCATTCTGTCAAAACCCTCATTCCAATTTCCTTTTGAAATTCAGATTCAAAACTAGAAATCTGTGAATAAATACAGATGGCCAGAATTCCAAATGATTTTTCACATACCTCGTCTACTAATTCTTGCTGGTTCGGGCGTGAATCTCTCATCGATTATGGTATCTTCATCTGCATAATCGTGGTGATAGTTTACCGGAGTCTCCTCCTGGTTTGCAGATTCATTTCTGTCTACACACTCCTCCTCACGTTTATTGAAATACTTCTGCAGCCAGGCCGGTACAATATTTTTCACAGTTTCTGTCATTCTGCTAATTATTCCCTGCTTGAAAGAAAAAACAGTTGTTTAATTACAGAAACACAGTCAACAGCATATGCTGGGATACCACCTTCCACGGACCTTGAAGACAGATATTATACAGCAAATATTCAGAAGACGACGACGAGGTTGATCCCTGGCATAGGATCGCTACACTTCTGGTAAACCTAAAATTCACCTAAGATTGATTTACAGCTACCTATCACTTTCTGCACTTCCAAGTGACCTTGGCAAGGTTCAAAGTTTTGAAACCTCTGCCAAAATTCACCAGCAGGTCGTCAATCTGCAAGGCTATCAGGAAACTCTACGCCTGAACAGCTCCTGACCTACAGACTTGTTCCAGGACTCTTCCTCTTCGCACCCTCACGTGAAAACCAACTAAACCAGAAGTTCAGCAATTATCTACTGCGACAGTCAGGACCATACTACCCATTAAAATCAGTGAACCTAAATATTTTCAATTTTAGTAATGCTGAATTGCAGTGACTTTACACACAAAAAACAGTTCTGCTCTCAACAGTCAGGCTAACCCAGAAGATGTCCTGGAA
>NW_028154194.1:0-18980 GCF_964211835.1 Anser anser
CCCGGCGAAGAAGAGCGAGACGTAGGCGTTGCCCAGCACGTCTGGGGGGGGGGGCGTTATTAGGGACCCCCGTCCCCGTCCCCAGACCCCGCAACGACCCCCCGAAACCCCCCCGACCCTATAAGACCCCCCCGATCCTATAAAACCCCGTAACGACCCTATAAGACCCCATAACCCCCCCCTTTACCCCAAACACCCCCCCTCGACCCCAATAACCCCCCCCCACCCCCCCACCAACCCCCCAAAACCCCGTCCCCCTCACCCCACAGGGACCCCCAAAACCCCCCCGACCCTATAAAACCCTATAACGACCCCATAAGACCCTATAAGACCCCATAACCCCCCAGACCCCCCCCTTTACCCCAAACACCCCCCCCCGACCCCAATAACCCCCCCCCAACCCCCCACCAACCCCCCAAACCCCCCTCCCCCTCACCCCAGCGGGACCCCCCAAAACCCCCCCGACCCCATAAGACCCCGTAACGACCCCGTAAGGCCCCGTAAGGCCCTATAGGACCCTATAAGGCCCCCCCGACTCACACCAGGACCGCCCGTCGGTGGGCGCAGCGCACGGCGGCCTCGGCCTGGGCCAGGCTCTCCCCCAGGGCCCCCCCCCGGCGCAGGGCCATGGAGAGCAGGCGGCGCGCCTCCGCGTCCTCGCCCTATAGGTTTCGGGGAGAAAAAACCCAAAAAGGGACCCCAAAAAAGGTCGAAATCCTATAAAAAAGGCCCCGATCCTATAAAGGGCACCCTAAAGGTATAACGGGGCGTTAGGTATAGGGGGGGCGCTCGGGGGGGCGGCAATACCCGAAATCCTATAAAATAAGGGCTTGATCCTATAAATGACCCTAAAAGGTCAGCGGGGCCCCAAATCCCCCGTAACCCCCCGAACCCGCCCCAAATCCCCCCGAATCCGCCCCAAATCCCCCCCATAGCCCCCCCGACCCCATAAATCCCCTATAACCGCCCCCCCACAGCCCTCGAATCGGCCCTATAAGGCTCCGCACCGACCCCATAACCCCAGTACGGACCCTATAGCCCCCATACTGACCCTATAGCCCCCATACTGACCCTATAGCCCCCGTACTGACCCTATAACCCCCATACTGACCCTATAGCCCCGTACTGACCCCATAACCCCTTACACCGACCCCATAACCCCCATACTGACCCCATAACCCCCATACTGACCCCATAACCCCCATACTGACCCCATAACCCCCATACTGACCCCATAACCCCCCATATTGACCCTATAACCCTGATACTGACCCATAACCCCCCATATTGACCCCATAACCCCCATATTGACCCCATAACCCCCATACTGACCCTATAACCCCCCATATTGACCCCATAACCCCTGATATTGACCCCATAACCCCCATATTGACCCCATAACCCCCCATACTGACCCCATAACCCCCCATACTGACCCCATAACCCCCATATTGACCCTATAACCCCGATATTGACCCTATAACCCCTGATATTGACCCTATAACCCCCCATATTGACCCCATAACCCCTGATACTGACCCCATAACCCCCATATTGACCCTATAACCCTGATATTGACCCTATAACCCCCATATTGACCCCATAACCCCTGATACTGACCCCATAACCCCCATATTGACCCTATAACCCCTGATATTGACCCTATAACCCCCCATATTGACCCATAACCCCCATACTGACCCCATAACCCCCCATACTGACCCCATAACCCCTGATACTGACCCTATAACCCCCATACTGACCCCATAACCCCATACTGACCCCATAACCCCTTACACCGACCCATAACCCCCATACTGACCCCATAACCCCTTACACCGACCCCATAACCCCTGATACTGACCCCATAACCCCCCATACTGACCCCATAACCCCCATATTGACCCCATAACCCCTGATACTGACCCATAACCCCCCATACTGACCCATAACCCCCCATATTGACCCCATAACCCCCCATATTGACCCTATAACCCTGATACTGACCCATAACCCCCCATACTGACCCCATAACCCCCCATACTGACCCCATAACCCCCCATATTGACCCATAACCCTGATATTGACCCCATAACCCCCATACTGACCCTATAACCCTGATATTGACCCTATAACCCCCATATTGACCCCATAACCCCTGATACTGACCCCATAACCCCCATATTGACCCTATAACCCCTGATATTGACCCTATAACCCCCCATATTGACCCCATAACCCCTGATACTGACCCCATAACCCCCCATATTGACCCCATAACCCCCATATTGACCCCATAACCCCCCATATTGACCCTATAACCCTGATACTGACCCCATAACCCCCCATATTGACCCCATAACCCCCCATATTGACCCTATAACCCCCCATACTGACCCTATAACCCCTGATATTGACCCTATAACCCCCCATATTGACCCCATAACCCCTGATACTGACCCCATAACCCCCCATATTGACCCCATAACCCCCATATTGACCCCATAACCCCCATATTGACCCTATAACCCCTGATACTGACCCCATAACCCCCATATTGACCCCATAACCCCCCATACTGACCCTATAACCCCCCATATTGACCCATAACCCCTGATATTGACCCCATAACCCCCCATATTGACCCCATAACCCCCCATACTGACCCCATAACCCCCCATATTGACCCTATAACCCCCGATATTGACCCTATAACCCCCCATATTGACCCTATAACCCCCCATATTGACCCTATAACCCCTGATATTGACCCTATAACCCCCATATTGACCCCATAACCCTGATACTGACCCCATAACCCCCCATATTGACCCCATAACCCCCCATATTGACCCTATAACCCTGATATTGACCCTATAACCCCCCATATTGACCCCATAACCCCTGATACTGACCCCATAACCCCCCATATTGACCCTATAACCCCTGATATTGACCCTATAACCCCCCATATTGACCCCATAACCCCTGATACTGACCCCATAACCCCCCATATTGACCCTATAACCCCTGATATTGACCCTATAACCCCCATATTGACCCCATAACCCCCCATACTGACCCCATAACCCCCCATACTGACCCCATAACCCTGATACTGACCCTATAACCCCCATACTGACCCCATAACCCCCATACTGACCCCATAACCCCCATACTGACCCCATAACCCTTACACCGACCCCATAACCCCATACTGACCCCATAACCCCCATACCGACCCCATAACCCCCATACTGACCCCATAACCCCCCATACTGACCCCATAACCCCTTACACCGACCCCATAACCCCCATACTGACCCCATAACCCCCATACTGACCCCATAACCCCCATACTGACCCCATAACCCCCATACCGACCCCATAACCCCCATACTGACCCCATAACCCCCCATACCGACCCCATAACCCCCATACTGACCCCATAACCCCCCATATTGACCCTATAACCCCCCATACCGACCCCATAACCCCTGATACTGACCCCATAACCCCCCATACTGACCCCATAACCCCCCATATTGACCCTATAACCCCCCATATTGACCCCATAACCCCTGATACTGACCCCATAACCCCCCATACTGACCCCATAACCCCCCATATTGACCCCATAACCCCTGATACTGACCCCATAACCCCCCATATTGACCCTATAACCCCTGATACTGACCCCATAACCCCCCATACTGACCCCATAACCCCCCATATTGACCCCATAACCCCTGATACTGACCCCATAACCCCCCATATTGACCCTATAACCCCTGATATTGACCCTATAACCCCCCATATTGACCCCATAACCCCTGATACTGACCCCATAACCCCCCATATTGACCCCATAACCCCCCATATTGACCCCATAACCCCCCATATTGACCCTATAACCCCTGATACTGACCCCATAACCCCCCATATTGACCCCATAACCCCCCATATTGACCCTATAACCCCCCATATTGACCCCATAACCCCTGATACTGACCCCATAACCCCCCATATTGACCCCATAACCCCCATATTGACCCCATAACCCCCCATATTGACCCTATAACCCTGATACTGACCCCATAACCCCCATATTGACCCCATAACCCCCCATACTGACCCTATAACCCCCCATATTGACCCCATAACCCTGATATTGACCCCATAACCCCCATATTGACCCCATAACCCCCCATACTGACCCCATAACCCCCCATACTGACCCCATAACCCCCATATTGACCCTATAACCCCCGATATTGACCCTATAACCCCCCATATTGACCCTATAACCCCCCATATTGACCCTATAACCCCTGATATTGACCCTATAACCCCCCATATTGACCCCATAACCCTGATACTGACCCCATAACCCCCCATATTGACCCTATAACCCCTGATATTGACCCTATAACCCCCCATATTGACCCCATAACCCCTGATACTGACCCCATAACCCCCCATATTGACCCTATAACCCCTGATATTGACCCTATAACCCCCCATATTGACCCCATAACCCCTGATACTGACCCCATAACCCCCATATTGACCCTATAACCCCTGATATTGACCCTATAACCCCCCATATTGACCCCATAACCCCCCATACTGACCCCATAACCCCCCATACTGACCCCATAACCCCTGATACTGACCCTATAACCCCCATACTGACCCCATAACCCCCATACTGACCCCATAACCCCCATACTGACCCCATAACCCCTTACACCGACCCCATAACCCCCATACTGACCCCATAACCCGCATACCGACCCCATAATCCCCATACTGACCCCATAACCCCCATACTGACCCCATAACCCCCATACTGACCCCATAACCCCCCATACCGACCCCATAACCCCCATACTGACCCCATAACCCCTTACACCGACCCCATAACCCTGATACTGACCCCATAACCCCCCATACTGACCCCATAACCCCCCATATTGACCCCATAACCCCTGATACTGACCCCATAACCCCCCATACTGACCCCATAACCCCCATATTGACCCCATAACCCCCATATTGACCCTATAACCCCCCATATTGACCCTATAACCCCTGATATTGACCCTATAACCCCCATATTGACCCCATAACCCTGATACTGACCCCATAACCCCCCATATTGACCCTATAACCCCTGATATTGACCCTATAACCCCCCATATTGACCCCATAACCCCTGATACTGACCCCATAACCCCATATTGACCCCATAACCCCCCATATTGACCCCATAACCCCCCATATTGACCCTATAACCCCTGATACTGACCCCATAACCCCCATATTGACCCCATAACCCCCCATATTGACCCCATAACCCCCCATATTGACCCTATAACCCCCCATACTGACCCTATAACCCCTGATATTGACCCTATAACCCCCCATATTGACCCCATAACCCCTGATACTGACCCCATAACCCCCCATATTGACCCCATAACCCCCCATATTGACCCCATAACCCCCCATATTGACCCTATAACCCCTGATACTGACCCCATAACCCCCCATATTGACCCCATAACCCCCCATATTGACCCCATAACCCCCATACTGACCCCATAACCCCCCATACTGACCCCATAACCCCCCATATTGACCCTATAACCCCTGATATTGACCCCATAACCCCCCATATTGACCCCATAACCCCCCATATTGACCCCATAACCCCCCATACTGACCCCATAACCCCCCATATTGACCCCATAACCCCCCATACTGACCCTATAACCCCCATACTGACCCTATAACCCCTGATATTGACCCCATAACCCCCCATATTGACCCCATAACCCCTGATATTGACCCCATAACCCCCCATATTGACCCCATAACCCCCATACTGACCCCATAACCCCTGATATTGACCCCATAACCCCTGATACTGACCCTATAACCCCCCATATTGACCCCATAACCCCTGATATTGACCCCATAACCCCCCATATTGACCCCATAACCCCTGATATTGACCCCATAACCCCCCATATTGACCCCATAACCCCCCATACTGACCCCATAACCCCCCATATTGACCCCATAACCCCTGATACTGACCCTATAACCCCCCATATTGACCCCATAACCCCCCATACTGACCCTATAACCCCCCCATATTGACCCTATAACCCCTGATATTGACCCCATAACCCCCATACTGACCCCATAACCCCCCATACTGACCCCATAACCCCCATATTGACCCTATAACCCCCATACTGCCCCTATAACCCCCATACTGACCCCATAACCCCTGATATTGACCCCATAACCCCCCATATTGACCCTATAACCCCTGATATTGACCCCATAACCCCCCATATTGACCCCATAACCCCTGATATTGACCCCATAACCCCCCATATTGACCCCATAACCCCCCATACTGACCCCATAACCCCCCATATTGACCCTATAACCCCCCATATTGACCCTATAACCCCTGATATTGACCCCATAACCCCCCATATTGACCCCATAACCCCCCATACTGACCCCATAACCCCCATACTGACCCCATAACCCCCCATATTGACCCTATAACCCCCGATATTGACCCTATAACCCCTGATATTGACCCTATAACCCCCCATATTGACCCATAACCCCTGATACTGACCCCATAACCCCCCATATTGACCCTATAACCCCTGATATTGACCCTATAACCCCCATATTGACCCCATAACCCCTGATACTGACCCCATAACCCCCCATATTGACCCTATAACCCCTGATATTGACCCTATAACCCCCCATATTGACCCCATAACCCCCATACTGACCCCATAACCCCCCATACTGACCCCATAACCCCTGATACTGACCCTATAACCCCCATACTGACCCCATAACCCCCATACTGACCCCATAACCCCTTACACCGACCCCATAACCCCCATACTGACCCCATAACCCCTTACACCGACCCCATAACCCCCCATACTGACCCCATAACCCCTGATACTGACCCCATAACCCCCATACTGACCCCATAACCCCCATACCGACCCCATAACCCCCATACTGACCCCATAACCCCCATACTGACCCCATAACCCCCATACTGACCCCATAACCCCCCATACCGACCCCATAACCCCCATACTGACCCCATAACCCCTTACACCGACCCCATAACCCCCATACTGACCCCATAACCCCCCATATTGACCCCATAACCCCTGATACTGACCCCATAACCCCCCATACTGACCCCATAACCCCCCATATTGACCCCATAACCCCCCATATTGACCCTATAACCCCTGATACTGACCCCATAACCCCCCATACTGACCCCATAACCCCCCATATTGACCCCATAACCCCCCATATTGACCCTATAACCCCCATATTGACCCTATAACCCCTGATACTGACCCCATAACCCCCCATACTGACCCCATAACCCCCCATACTGACCCCATAACCCCCCATATTGACCCCATAACCCCCCATATTGACCCCATAACCCCCCATATTGACCCTATAACCCCTGATACTGACCCCATAACCCCCCATACTGACCCCATAACCCCCCATACTGACCCCATAACCCCCCATATTGACCCCATAACCCCCCATATTGACCCTATAACCCCTGATACTGACCCCATAACCCCCCATACTGACCCCATAACCCCCCATACTGACCCCATAACCCCCCATATTGACCCCATAACCCCTGATATTGACCCCATAACCCCCCATACTGACCCTATAACCCCTGATATTGACCCTATAACCCCCCATATTGACCCCATAACCCCTGATACTGACCCCATAACCCCCCATATTGACCCTATAACCCCTGATATTGACCCTATAACCCCCCATATTGACCCCATAACCCCTGATACTGACCCCATAACCCCCCATATTGACCCCATAACCCCCCATATTGACCCCATAACCCCCCATATTGACCCTATAACCCCTGATACTGACCCCATAACCCCCCATATTGACCCCATAACCCCCCATATTGACCCTATAACCCCCCATACTGACCCTATAACCCCTGATATTGACCCTATAACCCCCCATATTGACCCCATAACCCCTGATACTGACCCCATAACCCCCCATATTGACCCCATAACCCCCCATATTGACCCCATAACCCCCCATATTGACCCTATAACCCCTGATACTGACCCCATAACCCCCCATATTGACCCCATAACCCCCCATACTGACCCTATAACCCCCCATATTGACCCCATAACCCCTGATATTGACCCCATAACCCCCCATATTGACCCCATAACCCCCCATACTGACCCCATAACCCCCCATATTGACCCTATAACCCCCGATATTGACCCTATAACCCCCCATATTGACCCTATAACCCCCCATATTGACCCTATAACCCCTGATATTGACCCTATAACCCCCCATATTGACCCCATAACCCCTGATACTGACCCCATAACCCCCCATATTGACCCTATAACCCCTGATATTGACCCTATAACCCCCCATATTGACCCCATAACCCCTGATACTGACCCCATAACCCCCCATATTGACCCTATAACCCCTGATATTGACCCTATAACCCCCCATATTGACCCCATAACCCCCCATACTGACCCCATAACCCCCCATACTGACCCCATAACCCCTGATACTGACCCTATAACCCCCATACTGACCCCATAACCCCCATACTGACCCCATAACCCCCCATACTGACCCCATAACCCCTTACACCGACCCCATAACCCCCATACTGACCCCATAACCCCCATACCGACCCCATAACCCCCATACTGACCCCATAACCCCCCATACTGACCCCATAACCCCTTACACCGACCCCATAACCCCCATACTGACCCCATAACCCCCATACTGACCCCATAACCCCCCATACTGACCCCATAACCCCCCATACCGACCCCATAACCCCCATACTGACCCCATAACCCCCCATACCGACCCCATAACCCCCATACTGACCCCATAACCCCCCATATTGACCCCATAACCCCCCATACCGACCCCATAACCCCTGATACTGACCCCATAACCCCCCATACTGACCCCATAACCCCCCATATTGACCCCATAACCCCTGATACTGACCCCATAACCCCCCATACTGACCCCATAACCCCCCATATTGACCCCATAACCCCCCATATTGACCCTATAACCCCCCATACTGACCCTATAACCCCTGATATTGACCCTATAACCCCCCATATTGACCCCATAACCCCTGATACTGACCCCATAACCCCCCATATTGACCCTATAACCCCTGATATTGACCCTATAACCCCCCATATTGACCCCATAACCCCCCATATTGACCCTATAACCCCTGATACTGACCCCATAACCCCCCATATTGACCCTATAACCCCTGATACTGACCCCATAACCCCCCATATTGACCCCATAACCCCCCATATTGACCCCATAACCCCCCATATTGACCCTATAACCCCTGATACTGACCCCATAACCCCCCATATTGACCCCATAACCCCCCATATTGACCCTATAACCCCCCATACTGACCCTATAACCCCTGATATTGACCCTATAACCCCCCATATTGACCCCATAACCCCTGATACTGACCCCATAACCCCCCATATTGACCCCATAACCCCCCATATTGACCCCATAACCCCCCATATTGACCCTATAACCCCTGATACTGACCCCATAACCCCCCATATTGACCCCATAACCCCCCATACTGACCCTATAACCCCCCATATTGACCCCATAACCCCTGATATTGACCCCATAACCCCCCATATTGACCCCATAACCCCCCATACTGACCCCATAACCCCCCATACTGACCCCATAACCCCCCATATTGACCCTATAACCCCCGATATTGACCCTATAACCCCCCATATTGACCCTATAACCCCCCATATTGACCCTATAACCCCTGATATTGACCCTATAACCCCCCATATTGACCCCATAACCCCTGATACTGACCCCATAACCCCCCATATTGACCCTATAACCCCTGATATTGACCCTATAACCCCCCATATTGACCCCATAACCCCTGATACTGACCCCATAACCCCCCATATTGACCCTATAACCCCTGATATTGACCCTATAACCCCCCATATTGACCCCATAACCCCCCATACTGACCCCATAACCCCCCATACTGACCCCATAACCCCTGATACTGACCCTATAACCCCCATACTGACCCCATAACCCCCATACTGACCCCATAACCCCCCATACTGACCCCATAACCCCTTACACCGACCCCATAACCCCCATACTGACCCCATAACCCCCCATACTGACCCCATAACCCCTTACACCGACCCCATAACCCGCATACCGACCCCATAATCCCCATACTGACCCCATAACCCCCATACTGACCCCATAACCCCCATACTGACCCCATAACCCCCCATACCGACCCCATAACCCCCATACTGACCCCATAACCCCTTACACCGACCCCATAACCCCTGATACTGACCCCATAACCCCCCATACTGACCCCATAACCCCTGATACTGACCCCATAACCCCCCATACTGACCCCATAACCCCCCATATTGACCCCATAACCCCCCATATTGACCCTATAACCCCCCATATTGACCCTATAACCCCTGATATTGACCCTATAACCCCCCATATTGACCCCATAACCCCTGATACTGACCCCATAACCCCCCATATTGACCCTATAACCCCTGATATTGACCCTATAACCCCCCATATTGACCCCATAACCCCTGATACTGACCCCATAACCCCCCATATTGACCCCATAACCCCCCATATTGACCCCATAACCCCCCATATTGACCCTATAACCCCTGATACTGACCCCATAACCCCCCATATTGACCCCATAACCCCCCATATTGACCCTATAACCCCCCATATTGACCCTATAACCCCTGATATTGACCCTATAACCCCCCATATTGACCCCATAACCCCTGATACTGACCCCATAACCCCCCATATTGACCCCATAACCCCTGATACTGACCCCATAACCCCCCATACTGACCCCATAACCCCCCATATTGACCCCATAACCCCCCATATTGACCCTATAACCCCCCATACTGACCCTATAACCCCTGATATTGACCCTATAACCCCCCATATTGACCCCATAACCCCTGATACTGACCCCATAACCCCCCATATTGACCCCATAACCCCCCATATTGACCCCATAACCCCCCATATTGACCCTATAACCCCTGATACTGACCCCATAACCCCCCATATTGACCCCATAACCCCCCATATTGACCCCATAACCCCCCATACTGACCCCATAACCCCCCATACTGACCCCATAACCCCCCATATTGACCCTATAACCCCTGATATTGACCCCATAACCCCCCATATTGACCCCATAACCCCCCATATTGACCCCATAACCCCCCATACTGACCCCATAACCCCCCATATTGACCCCATAACCCCCCATACTGACCCTATAACCCCCCATACTGACCCTATAACCCCTGATATTGACCCCATAACCCCCCATATTGACCCCATAACCCCTGATATTGACCCCATAACCCCCCATATTGACCCCATAACCCCCCATACTGACCCCATAACCCCTGATATTGACCCCATAACCCCTGATACTGACCCTATAACCCCCCATATTGACCCCATAACCCCTGATATTGACCCCATAACCCCCCATATTGACCCCATAACCCCTGATATTGACCCCATAACCCCCCATATTGACCCCATAACCCCCCATACTGACCCCATAACCCCCCATATTGACCCCATAACCCCTGATACTGACCCTATAACCCCCCATATTGACCCCATAACCCCCCATACTGACCCCATAACCCCCCATATTGACCCTATAACCCCTGATATTGACCCCATAACCCCCCATATTGACCCCATAACCCCCATACTGACCCCATAACCCCCCATACTGACCCCATAACCCCCATATTGACCCTATAACCCCCCATACTGCCCCTATAACCCCCATACTGACCCCATAACCCCTGATATTGACCCCATAACCCCCCATATTGACCCTATAACCCCTGATATTGACCCCATAACCCCCCATATTGACCCCATAACCCCTGATATTGACCCCATAACCCCCCATATTGACCCCATAACCCCCCATACTGACCCCATAACCCCCCATATTGACCCTATAACCCCTGATATTGACCCCATAACCCCCCATACTGACCCCATAACCCCCCATATTGACCCTATAACCCCCCATATTGACCCTATAACCCCTGATATTGACCCCATAACCCCCCATATTGACCCCATAACCCCCCATACTGACCCCATAACCCCTGATACTGACCCCATAACCCCCCATATTGACCCTATAACCCCTGATATTGACCCCATAACCCCCCATACTGACCCCATAACCCCCCATATTGACCCTATAACCCCCCATACTGACCCCATAACCCCCCATACTGACCCCATAACCCCCCATACTGACCCCATAACCCCCCATATTGACCCTATAACCCCCCATATTGACCCTATAACCCCCCATACTGCCCCTATAACCCCCATACTGACCCCATAACCCCCCATACTGACCCCATAACCCCCCATATTGACCCTATAACCCCTGATACTGACCCCATAACCCCCCATATTGACCCCATAACCCCTGATATTGACCCTATAACCCCCCATATTGACCCCATAACCCCTGATACTGACCCCATAACCCCCCATATTGACCCCATAACCCCCCATACTGACCCCATAACCCCCCATATTGACCCTATAACCCCCGATATTGACCCTATAACCCCCCATATTGACCCTATAACCCCTGATATTGACCCTATAACCCCCCATATTGACCCCATAACCCCTGATACTGACCCCATAACCCCCCATATTGACCCTATAACCCCTGATATTGACCCTATAACCCCCCATATTGACCCCATAACCCCCCATATTGACCCTATAACCCCCGATATTGACCCTATAACCCCCCATATTGACCCTATAACCCCTGATATTGACCCTATAACCCCCCATATTGACCCCATAACCCCCCATATTGACCCCATAACCCCTGATATTGACCCTATAACCCCCCATATTGACCCCATAACCCCTGATACTGACCCCATAACCCCCCATATTGACCCTATAACCCCTGATATTGACCCTATAACCCCCCATATTGACCCCATAACCCCCCATATTGACCCCATAACCCCCCATACTGACCCCATAACCCCCCATACTGACCCCATAACCCCCCATATTGACCCTATAACCCCTGATATTGACCCCATAACCCCCCATATTGACCCCATAACCCCCCATATTGACCCCATAACCCCCCATACTGACCCCATAACCCCCATACTGACCCCATAACCCCCATACTGACCCCATAACCCCCCATATTGACCCTATAACCCCTGATACTGACCCCATAACCCCCCATATTGACCCCATAACCCCCCATATTGACCCCATAACCCCCCATACTGACCCTATAACCCCTGATATTGACCCCATAACCCCCCATATTGACCCCATAACCCCCCATATTGACCCCATAACCCCCCATACTGACCCCATAACCCCCCATACTGACCCTATAACCCCTGATATTGACCCCATAACCCCCCATATTGACCCCATAACCCCCCATATTGACCCCATAACCCCCCATACTGACCCCATAACCCCCCATATTGACCCTATAACCCCCGATATTGACCCTATAACCCCCCATATTGACCCTATAACCCCTGATACTGACCCCATAACCCCCCATATTGACCCCATAACCCCCCATATTGACCCTATAACCCCCCATATTGACCCTATAACCCCTGATACTGACCCCATAACCCCCCATATTGACCCCATAACCCCCCATATTGACCCTATAACCCCCCATATTGACCCTATAACCCCTGATATTGACCCTATAACCCCCCATATTGACCCCATAACCCCTGATACTGACCCCATAACCCCCCATATTGACCCTATAACCCCTGATATTGACCCTATAACCCCCCATATTGACCCTATAACCCCCCATATTGACCCTATAACCCCTGATATTGACCCTATAACCCCCCATATTGACCCCATAACCCCCCATACTGACCCCATAACCCCCCATACTGACCCCATAACCCCCCATACTGACCCTATAACCCCTGATATTGACCCCATAACCCCCCATATTGACCCTATAACCCCCCATACTGACCCCATAACCCCCCATATTGACCCTATAACCCCCGATATTGACCCTATAACCCCCCATATTGACCCTATAACCCCTGATACTGACCCCATAACCCCCCATATTGACCCCATAACCCCCCATATTGACCCTATAACCCCCCATATTGACCCTATAACCCCTGATACTGACCCCATAACCCCCCATATTGACCCCATAACCCCCCATATTGACCCTATAACCCCTGATATTGACCCTATAACCCCCCATATTGACCCCATAACCCCTGATACTGACCCCATAACCCCCCATATTGACCCCATAACCCCCCATATTGACCCCATAACCCCCCATATTGACCCTATAACCCCTGATATTGACCCCATAACCCCCCATATTGACCCTATAACCCCTGATACTGACCCTATAACCCCTGATATTGACCCCATAACCCCCCATATTGACCCCATAACCCCCCATACTGACCCTATAACCCCTGATATTGACCCCATAACCCCCCATATTGACCCCATAACCCCCATACTGACCCCATAACCCCCCATACTGACCCCATAACCCCCATATTGACCCTATAACCCCCCATACTGCCCCTATAACCCCCATACTGACCCCATAACCCCTGATATTGACCCCATAACCCCCCATATTGACCCTATAACCCCTGATATTGACCCCATAACCCCCCATATTGACCCCATAACCCCTGATATTGACCCCATAACCCCCCATATTGACCCCATAACCCCCCATACTGACCCCATAACCCCCCATATTGACCCTATAACCCCTGATATTGACCCCATAACCCCCCATACTGACCCCATAACCCCCCATATTGACCCTATAACCCCCCATATTGACCCTATAACCCCTGATATTGACCCCATAACCCCCCATATTGACCCCATAACCCCCCATACTGACCCCATAACCCCTGATACTGACCCCATAACCCCCCATATTGACCCTATAACCCCTGATATTGACCCCATAACCCCCCATACTGACCCCATAACCCCCCATATTGACCCTATAACCCCCCATACTGACCCCATAACCCCCCATACTGACCCCATAACCCCCCATACTGACCCCATAACCCCCCATATTGACCCTATAACCCCCCATATTGACCCTATAACCCCCCATACTGCCCCTATAACCCCCATACTGACCCCATAACCCCCCATACTGACCCCATAACCCCCCATATTGACCCTATAACCCCTGATACTGACCCCATAACCCCCCATATTGACCCCATAACCCCTGATATTGACCCTATAACCCCCCATATTGACCCCATAACCCCTGATACTGACCCCATAACCCCCCATATTGACCCCATAACCCCCCATACTGACCCCATAACCCCCCATATTGACCCTATAACCCCCGATATTGACCCTATAACCCCCCATATTGACCCTATAACCCCTGATATTGACCCTATAACCCCCCATATTGACCCCATAACCCCTGATACTGACCCCATAACCCCCCATATTGACCCTATAACCCCTGATATTGACCCTATAACCCCCCATATTGACCCCATAACCCCCCATATTGACCCTATAACCCCCGATATTGACCCTATAACCCCCCATATTGACCCTATAACCCCTGATATTGACCCTATAACCCCCCATATTGACCCCATAACCCCCCATATTGACCCCATAACCCCTGATATTGACCCTATAACCCCCCATATTGACCCCATAACCCCTGATACTGACCCCATAACCCCCCATATTGACCCTATAACCCCTGATATTGACCCTATAACCCCCCATATTGACCCCATAACCCCCCATATTGACCCCATAACCCCCCATACTGACCCCATAACCCCCCATACTGACCCCATAACCCCCCATATTGACCCTATAACCCCTGATATTGACCCCATAACCCCCCATATTGACCCCATAACCCCCCATATTGACCCCATAACCCCCCATACTGACCCCATAACCCCCATACTGACCCCATAACCCCCATACTGACCCCATAACCCCCCATATTGACCCTATAACCCCTGATACTGACCCCATAACCCCCCATATTGACCCCATAACCCCCCATATTGACCCCATAACCCCCCATACTGACCCTATAACCCCTGATATTGACCCCATAACCCCCCATATTGACCCCATAACCCCCCATATTGACCCCATAACCCCCCATACTGACCCCATAACCCCCCATACTGACCCTATAACCCCTGATATTGACCCCATAACCCCCCATATTGACCCCATAACCCCCCATATTGACCCCATAACCCCCCATACTGACCCCATAACCCCCCATATTGACCCTATAACCCCCGATATTGACCCTATAACCCCCCATATTGACCCTATAACCCCTGATACTGACCCCATAACCCCCCATATTGACCCCATAACCCCCCATATTGACCCTATAACCCCCCATATTGACCCTATAACCCCTGATACTGACCCCATAACCCCCCATATTGACCCCATAACCCCCCATATTGACCCTATAACCCCCCATATTGACCCTATAACCCCTGATATTGACCCTATAACCCCCCATATTGACCCCATAACCCCTGATACTGACCCCATAACCCCCCATATTGACCCTATAACCCCTGATATTGACCCTATAACCCCCCATATTGACCCTATAACCCCCCATATTGACCCTATAACCCCTGATATTGACCCTATAACCCCCCATATTGACCCCATAACCCCCCATACTGACCCCATAACCCCCCATACTGACCCCATAACCCCCCATACTGACCCTATAACCCCTGATATTGACCCCATAACCCCCCATATTGACCCTATAACCCCCCATACTGACCCCATAACCCCCCATATTGACCCTATAACCCCCGATATTGACCCTATAACCCCCCATATTGACCCTATAACCCCTGATACTGACCCCATAACCCCCCATATTGACCCCATAACCCCCCATATTGACCCTATAACCCCCCATATTGACCCTATAACCCCTGATACTGACCCCATAACCCCCCATATTGACCCCATAACCCCCCATATTGACCCTATAACCCCTGATATTGACCCTATAACCCCCCATATTGACCCCATAACCCCTGATACTGACCCCATAACCCCCCATATTGACCCCATAACCCCCCATATTGACCCCATAACCCCCCATATTGACCCTATAACCCCTGATATTGACCCCATAACCCCCCATATTGACCCTATAACCCCTGATACTGACCCTATAACCCCTGATATTGACCCCATAACCCCCCATATTGACCCCATAACCCCCCATACTGACCCTATAACCCCTGATACTGACCCCATAACCCCCCATATTGACCCCATAACCCCCCATACTGACCCCATAACCCCCCATACTGACCCCATAACCCCCCATACTGACCCCATAACCCCTTACACCGACCCCATAACCCCTTACACCGACCCCATAACCCCCCATATTGACCCTATAACCCCTTACACCGACCCCATAACCCCCCATACTGACCCCGTAACCCCCATACTGACCCCATAACCCCCCATACTGACCCCATAACCCCCATACTGACCCCATAACCCCTTACACCGACCCCATAACCCCCCATACTGACCCCATAACCCCCCATACTGACCCCATAACCCCCATACTGACCCCATAACCCCCCATACTGACCCCATAACCCCCATACTGACCCCATAACCCCCATACTGACCCCATAACCCCCCATATTGACCCCATAACCCCCCATACTGACCCCATAAGCCCCCATACTGACCCCATAACCCCCATACTGACCCCATAACCCCCCATACTGACCCCATAACCCCCATACTGACCCCATAACCCCCATACTGACCCCATAACCCCCCATATTGACCCCATAACCCCCATACTGACCCCATAACCCCTTACACCGACCCCATAACCCCTTACACCGACCCCATAACCCCCCACCCCCCCCAAGCCCCGCTCACGTGCGCCAGGGCCCCTCGGAAGCAGCCGCGGGCGCCGTCCAGGTCCCCGCGGCGCCAGCGGGCCTCCCCGAGGCGGGTCCAGGCGGGCGCCAGCCCCGGCTGCAGCTTCAGCGCCCGGCCCAGCGCCGCCTCCGCCCGGCCCCGGCCCCCCGGCGCCGCCTCCAGCGCCCGCGCCCGCAGCAGCAGCGCCCGCGCCCGGCCCTGCGGGGAGACTGGGGGGGGGCGGGGCTTAGAGGGGGCGGGGCTTAGCGGGGGGCGGGGCTTAGAGGGGGGCGGGGCTTAGACAGGGGGCGGGGCTTAGCGGGGGGGCGGGGCTTAGACGGGGGGCGGGGCTTAGACAGGGGGCGGGGCTTAGCGGGGGGGCGGGGCTTAGACAGGGGGCGGGGCTTAGACAGGGGGTGGGGCTTAGAAAAGGGGCGGGGCTTAATGGAGGTGAGGGGCTTAAAGTGGGGGGCGGGGCTTAACGGAGGGGAGGGGATTATGGGAGGGGGCGGGGCTTAATGGAGGGGGCGGGGCTTAATGGCGGGACAGGGCTTAGAAAGGGGGCGGGGCTTAAAGTGGGGGCGGGGCTTAATGGAGGGGCGGGCCTTAATGGAGGGGGCGGGGCTTAATGGAGGGGGCGGGGCTTAATGGGGGCGGGGCTTAAGGTGAGGGGCGGGGCTTAAGGTGAGGGG